>NW_009606518.1:74060-105317 GCF_000690535.1 Cariama cristata | reverse complement strand
TCCTGCTTCTCCGGGGTTACTCTCATTTAAAGTTCATTCAAACATTTGTTAATGAACAGTAAATCTTTAGACTACTTAGAATTGCTCTGTTTAATAAACTGCACACATTTCATCAACATTATTCAAAACTCAAACTCATTTATGAAAAAAATCCACATCAGTCAGAGAAAAATGTATTCAACTCCTACAAAGGTCTTGGCAGCCTAACACAGGTTCAGACTGACTGAAACATTTAGGACCATAAGCAGAGAGAGATCTTCAAGAGCTTCATTTTTAAATCTTAAAATGAAACACATGGATTTCTGAGAGCACTCTATACCAAATTTGTAACGTGGGCACTTTAGGTGCCTGAAGTGTTAGAGGGATGCAAGATACCAAACACTTTGGAGGTGCATCGAAGTGGTATGAGGTGCTTAGGGGCAGAGGACTCAAGGCAGTGCTTAAGCTCTTGCAGATTTTGTTCAGGAATGAGTCCAGACAAAATTATTTTCCACAGGATTACAGCATGCAGAGACCATAAGTCCCTCTTTACCACTTAAAGACTTGATCTTTCTCTGCTCATGCTTCATGCTGTCGCTTCTGCTTGTGTAAGGGTATGTGGAATTTCACATCTGGGCCATGTTTCAAACTCACGTGGCTGCAAAGTGTTCCTGAGCAGCTACAGTACTGAGCCAAATCTGGGACTCTGTGAAGACAAGAGTAGATTACAGGCCAGATGAAATAAAAAATAATAATCAGGGAACAACTACATCTATCTGGCAGGTTTTGGAATAACCGGGAAAAAGCATGAAAGACATTTCTGTTTAGCACGGACCATCACTTCACAGTTCTGAAAGGGTCACACACAACTCCGGGTACAATCCACTGATGTTGCTGAGGTTAGCCCATGTTGCTAACCTCACACTTGCCTCTTGCCAATGATACAGAGAATTCTTTTTGATGAGTAAAGTGTACATTAATTAAAAAGCCTAGCAGATTTAAGAAAACGAAGTGAAAAAAAGCATTCTCCTAAAGGTCAGAGTGCTCTCTAGCAGTCCCTTTTAAACTGGTAGTCTGGATTTTACACTTCAAAACTCTCTCTTTTCTAACAATAAAGCCAAAATAAAGGTAAAGCGTTTTCATCAGCTGGACGTTATTCCCTCCTCCCTGCAAAGTGCAACAACAGGTGCTTTGGAAACTGCAGCTTTGGTGTATTTTAGAATGTAAGAAACTTGACCAAATCACCTTTTTACTCCATTGTGTTCCCAGCGCAGCAGAACAAACAGTCTGGTTTCCACCCCACAGCATCACATCACAGCGCCTGCTGCGACAGGGCTGAGGATCTCTGAATGATACAAATCTTAAAGTGCTTGGACTTCCTCCAAAAAAAAAACCCAAAACAAAATCAACCCCAAAACAGGAAGGAAAAGCTGCAGCTGAGGGTCCTGCCTTGAGGAGCTCTCTAAGACTCTTGACACTACCAGACCGGTTGGGTGGAGTCCACCTGAGGTCCTACAAGGGACATGCCCAGATGCAGTCTCATCACGCGTATCCCGCTGCGTCGTTGGGATCCACCTTGGCATTTTGCTAACTTTATTCTTTCTTTATGCTCCAGGTCATTTCTTGTTTATTTAATCATCCATTGTGCTTGCAGTCTGATAGGTCTCTTAATCCCCAGGCTGGTTTCTTAACTTTAAATTAGTTTTCAGTAAAGCAGGGCTTGTACCTCACAGGAGAAAAGCATTGTTTTTAACACACTTGTAACTAATGCTGCCAGTCCTTGGGGAGGTTCAAAGGACCTCAAAGGCAACAGTTCTCTGCCCAGGAGCAAAGAAGCCATTACAGCCTGTACTAGAAGATTTAATGGGTGTCATAATTTATCATGTAAACCGAAAAGTGTTTCTTAATTAAGTGCGTACGTTAATGAATTTTTTAATTTGATCCCTGTAAGTACCTTGCTATACTAATTGCAATATTCTACACATTAGTCATCCGCTGTTGCCCTTGGCTATTTTCTACCCTGAGAGGGAGAGATAGAGCTTTTCAGTTAAAGTTCATTTAACTCTTTCCACCCAACAAATTAGATTTCCTGTTATTCACACTGGAGAGTGACAGCTGCATTTCAGTCCTAGAGCACTCGAAGGATCGCATTTCACATACACATCAGCTTGGGTCTCGGCACGGTCTCCCACAGAGACGGTATGAGACAGAAAACGAGAGAGAAGTCACACAATAGACCCACAGAGGAAGAACATCACCTTGCTTTGCACAAGACTAGGAGTTTGCTCCTGGCACTGGGAATAGATGCAGTACAGGAAGATTATGAGCAATGAACACCTCCTAGCCTGGTTTCAAATGCAGTGACTGGGGTTCATTTTGTTACCTTGATTACAAACAGCATGAAGTGACAGAAGTTTTCCAACCCACAGATTGTTCTGGGTTTCAACATGTGCTTGAGTGAAGTGTCAGGTTTTCTAATACTTTTCACTCATACCCAAAATTTAAGACCAAGAGGGTGCAAAACATGCCACTGAACATCCAGAGAGTAGAAGGAAAGCAGCAGCAGCTGAAGGTATGGCACATGGCTCATCCACTTCACCAACCACTATAGGAATTTGTTCTCCTGTTGGTATAGACAAACCGTCAAGACATGAAGTAATATTGAGGTAGCCAACAATCATCTGACAATTTTATGCTGTACCTGACTTCTGATACCTGAATAGTCTCTTAAACATTACAGACTACAAACCAAATTTTCTTTCTGCAGGGATAATACTCTTGTGACTGTGTATGTCAATTAGAAGAGCCACTACAAATTGAAAACTCCTCACCTCTCGTAAAGATACTTTGCAAACACAGTAAGTAAAGTACTTAGACCCCTCTAGACCCAATAGTAAGACAAGACAAATCAAAAGGGTTATATCCATGACCAGACAAGAAACTGGTGCAACTGAAAACACATAACTTCCTTCTTAGCCATATCCTTCACATTTTAATGTGTTTCTGCTTCTGGAGTCTGCATAAAGGAATTCAGAATTTCAACTCAATGACTCCATAAGGGAGAATTTTAGATTTTCAAAGAGAACCTTCACTGTTCTTTGGGGAGGTGGGGTGGGGGGTTGGTGGATATCTTATTTTCCATCTTGTTTGTCAACACAAAGGTGTCATACGTTGATAACACAAACCCTCCCTTTCCCAGTGTTTGTTTCTATGACATAGATTAAACAATTAATAGCAGCAAGTCAGTATCTGCTGAAGCACGTTAGTCCTCAGTCTGCATCTCCAAGATGATTAAAAGGAACACAAGGCTTGCCCCGAACACTTCTTAGCTTGCATGCCAGATAGGTATTGACAATGAAGTCCTCGTCACATATAAACTGATGCTCACCAGAACTGAGACACATGAACTCTCCCAGTTTCTGGGCTATAAATGTGGAAACGCAGCACTCAGCTTCCTTTCTTGGTTCTTTTACTGTTTATTTCCTGCTTTCTATGTGATGATAGCGTGCATTTCCTGCTGCTACACAAGCACGACCCCAACCACATACAGGTCTGATAAACTGTAACAAGGTACAGGAAAGACATTCTATTTTTATAGTATCTGAACTTTCCTCTACCAATTATCTTAATTTAGCCTGTGCAACACAGTATTAGCCTGTCATGCATCTGAATAAACACTCTGTAGGAGTAATTAAGAAAACAGTTCTAACTTTGTAAAAGCTAGTGTCAGCAATCAATTCGCAGAAACACCTTTTGAACACAACTGGTCAAATGGCCTACTGTACTTAATGCGGGCATACACCGTATTCTAAGAGAAATGGCTTCTCAAAGCCCAGGGAAATCTAATGGGAATTAGGAGCTGAGCTTCGTCAGGCCTCTCCGTCCTAGCGAGAGCCACTTCTAAAGCCTGTTGAGTAACAGTCACCATGCTCAGCTCATAAAAGAAAGAGGCTCTGACATATCAGAACATCTCCCCCATTCTGCACAGGTTTTGTGACCAGATGTGCGATCATCCTGCTACGATGTTGACAACAAGGACACAATGCATGTGCACATGATTTACCTAAGGCACAGGTCTTCACAGGATCAGGACCTAAGCAATGCTGCTAATTCCACCTGCACTTTACATCCCTTTCAGAGTTACAGACAAACAGAAAAAACAAACATCAGAAGAAATCAGTGTCCTGCCTGATGATCTCTGAGTTACGGAAGTGCCTAACGGTAACACCCATAGCTCTGGCACTTTCTCTAATGAAACCCCAGTTTCTGCAGTGAAGCACTGCAAGCAGCGTGTCAATACTGACTCCTGCCCACAGGTTTTCCCCCACCCACCAGAAACACAAAGGATTCCAAATTCAGGTAGAACCAAGCAGGACCTGTCCCAAGGGTGGACGGTTGCAATGCGACTTCCCTCAACGGAGACTCAACCTGATCTGACAGGTGAGGCTGTCAACCCTGTTATTATCTCAAGTGTTACACTACCCTACAGCGTATCATTCCAGCTGAATGCTTTCCTCTACACCTGCTGTCAGCCTTATACAGCAGCCACACCTGACTCATTCTATATCAAGATCCATCAGCAACTGCTCCAATTATTGACTTGGTATTAAATCTGCCTCTGAACTCAGGAAGACAGTAATGCACCAAAGTAATTCAGCATTCCATTTGTTTCCTCACCATCACTTCTCAGTACATTACGAGTTTGCTTCTGCTGGAAGTTCTCCTGACAAGCTTACACATACAATTAAGTGGATTACATGGAATATGTTTAAATAGCCTAGGAACCTCCAAGGCCAAGACGGTTTTGTACAGCAGAACTGCATCACTCATTCACTTCCCCACTCGCAAGCAGAGCTTGTGAAATTAATAGCAACAGCGCAGCATAACACACTTCAAGGAAGTGAGACTCTTTACATGGGTGGCTGTCACCTGCTTTTCAACAAATTTCAAACAGTGTTGCCTACGGCATCCTGTTGTATTAGATAAAATGCATCCTGACACCTTTCTTACTGTATTACGCTTGACTGCTAAAATAGAGATGCAAACCTCCCTCTTAGTTTTTTTAAAAACAAGAAAACACTGTCCAGTAATTGTCAGAGGTTACATCTTGGTTGATAGCAGATCCTGTCTGCACAGACCTACAGATGCCAAATGTTGCTGATTGCAACCAGTTCTACAAAGCCCTCCTCAGGTGGCTTGACAACTAATACAGTTATTTCTGATGAGTTAAGGAGGTGCTGCCTGCTATTGACTATTTCGAAGTCAGATCTCTGGCTACCAGACACCACCCACAGCTCCACATGAGCTATGCCAGCATCAGTTGGCCTGGCCCTTGTTGAAGGACATCTTCTGAACTTCTAGCCCAACACACTGATGTTGTAACCAAATTAAGTCAAAAGTGCTTTCCCCTACTATAATGAATCCTATCCTCAGCTGACCAGTATTCATCTAGTTTCAGTAACCTCAGCAGAACTGCCATGAGGAATGTCATCAGCCAACCACAAGTAGAGGCAAGAATTTGCTAATGGCAAAGTAATCTCATTCCTCTAGTTCCACAACCTGAATAAGACAAGAATTAGAGAAATGGTATTCATCTTTTAGAGAGTTCTGAAGAGAGTACAAGCAAGTATTTTTCAGTGACTTTCAACAATGCATTACTGAAGCACACTGCAGGTAGATCTGCTCAAAAAATTACCTTCATAACTACACTTACCATATGTTTATGAAGACAGAAGTTATACATATTTTATCCTAGCGTGGGATCTGACACAACAGTGTCAAACAAAGCTCACTAAGTTTGTCACTCAAGCAATCACATTCTCTTCTTATTTATACTTTTTTTTTGCTAATGCTATTTCCATTACAAATTAGCTTCTCCTTTTATATGCAAGATGCTGTTACTGTAATTATCCAAAGACAGACAGATAAAGAATACACAAAACTATGAACTCATGCTTCAACTTAGACACCCCAGAAATCAGTATTTGCACTGAGCAGCTATCTCTGGGAAAAATAGATGGGCTTCTCTCTCAAGCCCCTTTCACTTTTTGGGTATATCTACATCTGTATGAATCCCCATTTTTGATCTTGTACCAATTTTCACAGATGTGAAATCATTACACAAAGTGCAATACAATAGAAAGCACTGGGCTCACGATATTTCGCTTTCATCAAGACCATCTGGACCATACTGGTGTAAACTGGTGTAAACTAGCATAACACCACTGACATCACTGGAAAGATGCCAAATTTACACATTAAGAACTTAGTCCTCTTTTCTCTTGCACAATCCACTGCGCTTGCTATCATACCACAGCGCCAACTGAATGTGCAAGACTTGATGAGAGTGAGGTTATTTTACAGACGTCTTTCCCTTTATAAGAGGAAACTGAGTATTCGTTTTCTCTGTTTTCCAAGAAAGCACTCAAGTACAACAACAGTACAAGGTACAAGAATAGCTGTCCAGATTTTGACCGATTTCTGCACGGACTCTCCTGCCTTCAGCTGGATGTCATCATTCCAGGCCTCCTCCATTCTGCTATGGCTGCCCCAGGCCGCAGTGATCTCGAAAGCACTTACACAAATGTGGGAAGAGCAACTCTGGGTTAAGCAAGCACTACATCTGTCTGCAGTTGTCCTCCTCATCCTCCTGATAAAGCAATCTGCATGCTATTCTTTACAAATTGTTCCTCTGTCAAAATACAATACCTATTCTTTGTAGAGCTACAGGCAGATATCCACAGCTCACATGCTTTTTTTAAGCACACATGCCAAGCTAATTTCAATCCCTAAGAATTGCATAAATGAAAATAAATCATCTAAAAGAGGCTGAGAAAAACTTGTTGGTTTATTTTTGCCTATTCTCTTGACCTTTTCCACTGGTAACAGTGAAAAAATACTAGAGGTAGAAATGGTTATTAAGTATCATAAATGCAAGTAAAAAGCAAAAATGGAACCACATGCTTTTCCGCAGTGTCAGTACAAGTCCAACACCAATACGCATTAATCCCACAAGCACCCTGGCTTCTCTGTAAGTCATTGATGCTGACTGTATTTATCAATTGTTCAAAGCTAACCCTCCTCATTTATCAGTCCCTTTAACACTCACTCCAATACAGGGACTGCAATTTTAGGGTCTTCAGTCCCGTCCCGAACGGCATTGCCTCCCTGCCGCCCACCGGCGTGGCTGCTTCCACTGCTGGCTGCGTGTACAAAGGAGGCAGAGGCCACCAGTGCAGGTAACACCACACCCTGAGGCTCTTCCGTAGGTTCTCTCAGACAAAAGCCCTTCCCTGGGAATTCCCAGTAACCAGGCAGATGACAAAAACTTGACGCTTACTGACATCTGGTCAACCCCCTAGAAACGCCCTTTGACAGAACAAAAAAATCAAACTCTAATGTCTGAAATAAATCCGGTGGAGTTTGTATGTGCAGTCGTTAATTGTGTACCCAGGATCCCCACAGAGCAGATGACAGGTGCCCTAGACACTTTTTGGTCTTGCTGAATGGCATTTAATGCAAAAGACATCTGATCCGCTGCTGAAAGCAGCAGTAAGTGGTTTGATCAGAAATGACATCTGAGCCAAATGAGCTAATTAGTTTATAGGACTTCCCCTTTCTCCCCCCAACAACAACAAAAGTCAGTTTGTGTTTTCCCCTCAGCTTAAGGTCTCACTATAGGGTGCCATCCCATTGGTGAAACTATAGCCTGACATTTATAAAAAAGATTAAATGCATGTGTTGGCAATTCTGTCAAAGCAGGCACATCTGCTACTGATAAACACTGTCAGTTCTTTATCAGGAGAAACACAGTGTCAGTGATTTAAAAAATAGCAGTAACAACTTAAAAAAACCAAACAGCTTCCACCTAGGTAGGAAACTAACACTAGCAAACTGGGACAGGGTAAGCCTGAGGCTTTGAATCTTAACAGATTCATTAACTAAGTCTGAGGGCTTCCCTGAATTCATTTTTATTTACAACGCGGTGGTGATCGGAAGCTCCAGTATAGCTAAGAATGTCATATTCACCATTTCAAGTAAACTCACCACCTCCAGCCTCAAAGCCATCTTGGAAGCCTAAAGGGAATCTCCACGTAAGCACAGCGAAGACAGAACATCCACTCTCCTCCCAGTTCTGCAAGGCTGTGGACCCGAGAGGACACACCGCTAGAGAACAGGCACAGCCCCTTCGGGCTGCCAACAGCTGGGAGAGGAGCGGGCAGAGGCGAGGCTGGCAGGGGGCACGCACTTCCCACCTCCCATCCATCGCCTGATGGCTGTCAATCTTACGGCACAACACAGGCCCAGCCTAACAGCTCAAACATCTCCTCTGCTATACTAGGTGCAACTTTTAGAGCTGCCATCTCACTCCTGCTTAAGTGCAGCATGGAGACGAGTGAGAAGTGGACAAAAATGGAGCCTGTATTACCCTCACCTGCTCAAACTCAGTTCTCGGGGAGAGCGACAGCAATGTGACATTCGTCCAACGCTTCCGCCAGCCCTTTAAACGCCGAACACCACTCCTACTGCTATTTCTTCAAGCCTACAGGAAAACACAAATCTTGTGGTGCAGCAGTGACACCATTGGCAAAATAAAAGAAGTGCAGTGGCTACCAGTTTCAGAGAGATGATATTTATACTTGCAAAACCAAACTGGGACAATTTCAGTGAAAGATCGGCGAACTGAAGTAGCAGTGAGGCACTCTGTGGGTTGACGACTGAACAGCGCAACTATTTCCAGATCACAGGTTCCAGACACTTCCAGCCAGTGAAGCAACTCATGCCGGTATTTGCCAGAACCTACATCATGGATATGCCATTAATTTTAACCAAAGCTTGGAGACTGAACTGTAAATTCTCTTGAACACAGTATCAGAGCCGCAGTTGGACAGAAATACTCCTTTATCTACTCTGTAACACTACAGTGGCCTGAAACACAGGCCCTGAGCCACCCCGGCGATAGCTCCTTCAAACCCACTTCCCAAGCAGAAAATGCAGTCCCCTGTGATAGGAGGCAGAAGTAGCACTTCTGCACCATAACTCCACACCATCACACGCAGTAAGATGAGAAAACAAAGACAGGGCAACCACAAGAACTATCGTAAGTTCTATTATTGACTTTATTTAACATCAGAGAGCTGCATTTTGTCACAGACACACACTGTTGAGCTGTCAGGACCATTTTGGAGCACTTTCAATGCAGAGTTTGGTTTGCTTTTTCCAACAGACCCATCTGGACATCAACCGAGCTGTCTGAAAGCATTCAGGCAGGCTCTGCAACGACTTTCAAGGACTGCTGCACCATACTGGATTTGAGGGGCAGATCTTCATTACAGCAACAGTTTTAACTAATTAGAACTGATTTAGGCAATTTTAATACCCAATATTAAACCACTTAATATGTGGTTTATATAAGTACAGGTTTTAATAGGTCTTAAAAGAGCTGTTAACCTGAACAGGACAAAAGAGTTACGCACCCTTTCCAGTAAAACAAGAGCAGACTTGAGTCTGACTTGATGCCACACTAAAACTTTAAGAGCTAAAAATTAAGAGCATGTGGAAATAGCTGGATCATGAAGGTAAAGCTATTTGAGGATGCGTACAAATATAAAAAGAAGTTATCTTGCACTGCAAACAGCAACTAGAGCTTCGCAAAATTTTCATGTGGTCTTTTCAAAAAAGGTAATTGACGGAATTTCTCAGAGCCTCTCTCACTATTTTACATGTAGCTGAGGAGGTGAGCAACAGGATAATACCCTGCATTTGGGCTCTGAGCAGATGGGGTTCCGCTCTTGGCTGCACTATCAACACGTTAGGCAGCTTCAAATGATTCTCTTCATATCCCATGCCTCAGTCTGCTGCATAAAATGGGTATCACAATATTTGTATCCCCTGTAAAATATTTCAGGAGCATTGATGAGTGAGCAGCACTTGAGAAAAATACGCATCTTGTGGAGAAACTAATTCACTACAGCACACCAAAAGTAGGAAAAAAACCAAACAAAATTCTACAGTTTTTACCTGGCTGGAGCAAGGGCGCACACACACTGTTCCTCAGTTCCAACATCACAGTCATTTTCCACAGGTCTCTATGGGAAGAGCTCCTAAAGTCATCTTGCTCAGAGACATCACTCTCCCTGCCACACACCTGTCAATGACACACAAGCCCTGTGACAGCAGAGAGGCTTTGGTGACACTGGGCATCTCCTCCAGCCTCCCACTCCTAAGTGGGGCACTGTTACTCTATTACTATCACCACATTGGGTGGCTCTGACTTAAGAGGATGCTGCAGCATGAGGTTTACTTCTTTCCCAGCCTATTCCATCTCCTTCACAGGTTCCGTACATAACACTGCACAGAGTACTCTGCATATGAAAGCATTTTGTCCACAGCAGTCAACCGCTTCTGACTGTGCACAATATGAAATATGTCCTCCTTTAATGAAAGGGAGAGTGAATTTACACATACAAAGTAATCACCAAAGGAGGAGCAATCCAATGAAAAGGTAACCTTGTCATTTGCAGAAAGACAACTCTATTAAATAAGAGGTAGGGAGAAATGTTAGAGCTCCTCTCAGCAGGCTCTACCTGTTCTGCCCTCATACCCTGGGGTGGTCAGGACAGAGATTCAGAACAGTGTCAGACAGCTTTCTGTAGGAATCTGTTATCTGCCTGCCACTAATCTGCTTTTGAGTTCATTTTGCTTCTAGCATCACTTTCTGTAAGTGTCCAGGCTGCAATGCTCTTATTTTTTCCAGTTGTGATGTTTTGGGAGGAAGACTGAGACAGCCCAGTGAGATGGATGGTGACAAGACACATTTTGCAATGGCTTCATATCCACCCAGTCCATTACTGCAAGCACGAAGGCTGGAAGGAGGTTCAAATCAGATGCTTCCAAGTTAAAACACAGGTAGGTTGAGGATTTTATGTCTTGTTATCCCCAAGAGGAAGTGGAGGAACCAGGCACACAAAAGACAGAAGGGATCCCAGCGTACTTTTAATCTATAAATATTTAAGTAGTCCCTCCTCCCCCTCTCCTCAACAACATATGCCAGTGTCTCCTTCAGCTCATAAAAGCCAATTCCCTCCTGCTGTTTCTGAGCACCAGAAGTCTCAGAGTGGTGATTAGTGGATTACGTGCGACACCGGGATTGACTCCAATCACCTTCCCCTTGCAAATTGCTCAACTTCAATGCAGCAGCACAGAGCAGAGTGGGCTTTGTCACTGGGTCCTTGTCCTCATTATGACCAGGAGACTTCAGGAGTTTGTTTACATGGCTGGAACATCATCCTCCTGGGCCACTAATCAGCCTTTCCCCAGGCTTTCTGCTCTTTGAATACTTAGGAGTAATCACCACCAGCTATCTACACCCAGAGTAGCATCTAAGCAATTTCACCAAGTGAACTGACAACAGCTTGAGGTAATATTAACCCCCTTATACAAAGACAAGTGCTCTCCAC
The DNA here is from genome assembly GCF_000690535.1 of Cariama cristata. Lineage (NCBI taxonomy): Eukaryota > Metazoa > Chordata > Aves > Cariamiformes > Cariamidae > Cariama > Cariama cristata. The sequence continues at coordinate 93,879 of NW_009606518.1, read as the reverse complement.
ACAAGGATGCTGGAGCTTAGCACCACTCAATAAATCAGAGCAACATCCTGGAAAGCTTGCCATTAGTTCTGAGCCATTAATTTTTGCTGGGTCTTTGACGTAACTGTTTGAGAGCACTATAACCTGGCTCTCTGAAAGTTAAATTATAAAGAGTAACTTCCCTGAAGGTGTTAGTCTACTAACCCATTTAAGTCCTTGGCTAAACACCTCAAATAAATCACTGGAGAGCAGCAAGGCAGAAGGTTCCCTACTGTGCAGTACGTGAGAATAAGCCATTCCCTCTCAAAACAAACCCCAGCCAGGAAACCTTTGGCCCTAAGCAATACCTTCACAAGATACTTCATATAGTACCACAGCAGCCAAATGAAACGAGACATTTTACCATACGTAGCTCCATGTAACATCTTCCTCAAGTCCTTTCCAGTAAGTTTTCTTCCCAATTATTAAATGCTAAAGAGATTAAAAAAATACTGGAAAGCAAGTAAGCCCCCAAATTTCCAGCCCTGTTCCCACTGCACACCTGAAGCCACAATAACTGTGTTCTTTGAGGGTTCCTCTAAGCCTGCACTCCTTAAAAGTTTCCATCACAAAATAAATAGAGTTGGTTTGCTACCGACAGGAAAAAACTTTTAACATCCATCATTTTTCAAAGCAACTGCAAGGTCAGTTGTCAGGTGTATGCGGGAGACTGCCTACCCCTGTGAGTGACAATCACCAGAAGGAACCAGTTTACTCACTGAAGCAAATCGGTACCTTTGCGTTAATTGACCCCTACCTGAGGCTGCCCAGACCTTCGCTTTGTTATTGCAAGAATAATTGAATAAGGGACAGAAGCAGTATCAGGGAAAGGCAACGTCACTTTTGCCTCAAGTCCCTCTACAAATATGGCTGCTAGTAAAACTGAATCCACAGCCATATTCTTATGGTCACGCTATTCCCTGCCAGAGATACCTATCAATTGGGGGTGTGGTGTTTTGTTGGGGGACTTTTTTCACAGTAGTTCCTAAAATCCTGCCCCATTTCATGGCAAAACAAGCCCCCATCAAACAATGGACTCAAACCTCAAAGACATTTAGCTGAAGGTCCAAGACGATGAGCTACGGCTGTGATGTACACAGGTCTCCTGTCACTCTAGGAAGACAGACTCGAGAGCATTTGCACTGTACCAGCTTTCTGCACGCAGGTCTGGACCCATGCACCCACTGCATAGCACCGTAACATTGCTCAGAGCTTTCAGCACTCTCTGCTTCTGGATAAGGCTGTAATGGGAAATCCTAATTAAAGGCACAGAAGGAAAAAGGCCTTCCAGACAATTAATAATCAACCTAGCGTTAGGTTAAAACCGCGTTTTAATTGGACTGTAATGAGGCAACAATGTATCTCCGATTCCATTCAAAACTGAAAAGCCTGCTTCAGGTAAATGAAACCAGTGTGTTCATAAAGATGGGTAGTTATCAACCTTGTTCCATATGGCACCATAAATTATAAAGAGCAGGTAATGAAGCAGTGCCAAAAAGTAAATACTTCACAATACCAGCTTCCTCACATCTCTCCATGGGGCCGTAGTCTCATTGCGATGACCATGAAAGTACCCTAAAAGAACAAACAGTTCAGACCGCCTACCCTTTCCTAAAATACAGAAAGCAGGATTTCTGGGTCTGGTCTTTTCCTTCCCTAGAGAAATCTTTGCAATGATTTTACTGTCCCTGCATGAGAACAGAGTAAGTGACTTCCTAACCATGCGAAAGCTGTCCTACCTGGCCAAGTGTCAGCGAACCTATTTTGACCCACAGGCTCGCTTCTCTTGAGCATGGTTTCACTGCAGTCCTGCTACGAATGGGCCAACAGATCCCAAGGAAGCCCTGAAACAGGATGAAAAAGCTACATGAGAAAGGCCATTCCACTGTTTTTCTTGAAAACTTCTACCACACTGGGTGAAATATGAAGTGAAATAGCTGGAAACCAAGCTAAGACTGTACAAGCAGTACTGATGTGTCACAGGGACTCAAGTACCACCAGGAGCTGCACCAAGTAGTACCAGCAACAGATCACAATGTCTCTTCAGCACCTCTGGAAAAACCTGTCCCTGGAGGTAGCACCACTTCTAACATATCCGTCCACATCTTTTCCCTTCTGTTCCTCACCCCTTTCCTAATTCCCTACCTTGCCTAATGTAGGCCTCCAGAACAAAACTCCAGTTGTACTGCAGATGTTCATTTCAACACGCAGCTGCTGCTCCTTTCCCCCACCCCATCTCCAAATGGTTAAAGGGCAAAGGTGCAGCCTTTGAAAGGGTCGCTTACACTCACAACCATCACTAAGGAGAAAAGAGTGGCTGTATTCTTAGATCTTATTTTTGCAATGGTCTTTCTCGTCTGCAAAGTAGTCTGTTTTTCAGAATCATTTACCTCAGCAAGAGAGAGCACCATCTCCAATAATAATCCAACAAATTATATTCTTGCACCAATACAGAGTGAAAAATAATTTCTTGAACAATGAGAATCGCAACCATCACCTTACTGAGTCAAGATATATTTATATACGTTACTCCATCTTCTCCAACAGAAAGTACATCTTATTCATCACATTCTCTGTCTTGTCTTCCATTTTCTGCAGCCTAAATGCTCCATCAGCATGTTTTCAGCTACAGCCAGTTTTCAAACTGTAAATAAGACCTTCAATTTCATTAGTCAATTAATAATGTAAGAAAGCACAGCCTCTTTTGTATTAATCAGATTCTCATTACCACTTAATGCTGTCCACACTAAGCAGTCACATTGTTTATGCCAATGAAATGCATGACTGTTGGTAGAACAGGTGGGATCCAACACATGCAGCACAAAACAGATAAAGGTGCTACTCCTGCTCCTGGTCTGAAAGCATTTGTCAGAGGTAAACTTGAAAGAACACCACTTCCAAAAGACCATATAGGCTACTGACTTACACCTCAGAGGTAGGTAGCGACTAACAGCCTAAGTCACTATCCATACCACAAGACCTTCTCTCTGTGGATGGGACACAGAAAGAGATACAAAGCTACTAAAATACGACAACAAACTCCTTGCGGACAACGCAGGTTGACTTTGATCTCTCACTTTAACATATCAGTGATGCAATACAATGTTTTCATTTTAGACACAAGGGTAAAGACCACAAACGCTCAGCACAACCTTGCTTGGGAAATCTACTCAGCAGCTGTGCATTCAGCAGTGAGAGAGTCTCCTCCTCCCTCTGGGGGCCAGGGTACGCACTCCTGCTTTCAGTACCTAAACAGCAGGCAGATCAGCAAAGAAAGAGCGCAGGCTGAGCCTAGACAGAAGAGCGCTCAATACCTCAGCTCAGAAAGCTCCTTTACTGTAAGACACGAATATATGTGAGACTCTTTTTATTACTATTATTATTTGCAGGCTTAACTAAATTGTCATTTAAATAACATATTGAAAGGTAAACTGCCACCTGCTCCTGCCAGATGTTCTGCAAATCTTCAGTAGCACTTCAAGCATGCTACAGTACTGAACGAAGTAGAAGACTGGACCTCAAAGGTATTTATCTCCCCAGTCTCTTACGGGGCTGTAAGGAGATTTCTATTATGCAGACTCATCATCAAAATAATAAGGACCGTGCTCCAATTAGTTATGTAAATGAGAGCATACAATAGCACACTCCTCTTATTCCAAGGATCTAAATGTGTATAAACATGCTGGGATACAAATGGCAACACTCCCCTGTAACTCAATTTCTATTCAATAGGAGGATGCGTCTTGAAAGGGCTTTGTTTCTGCTCTCACAGTGTCTTTGAAAAGAAACGGAAACGTTCTCTTCCTTTAAAATATGCACAACTGCTGTAATTATGAGACTGTTCCAATATCCTCATCCATTCTGCAACATTTCCACTGAAGCACAGGCATCAGACTGTCTCACTTGAGATCTTCCACATCAGGATGTGCTGGGGAAGAGCTTTGTTGCATCTAGATACACAAACCATTGGCTATCAGGTCTCTATTTAGACTTAAAATTCTGCAGTGAAGTAATCCAAAACAGCTACACGTGAGCATCAGCAGGTGAAACAAAAGCCTTTTCCAGCCTGTTTCTCCACAAGCAGTCCTAAAAGCATAGGCAATTCCTCAAAGCAAATGAACACTGGATTGGTAGAAGAAACCACCCAACATGTAGTACTTTTCAGACAATGAAGCATCTTGCATCACGACCATGCACCCTACCACTGCATTGTTTCGTCAGGCTCCCTCACCCACCTGACTGTGGCCTAAGCTGTCAGGAGGAGATCTATGTTCTCCTTTGGTACAGCACCCTGCAAATAAGTGTATCCCCAGAGAGGTGGCTGGAAATCTCCAGCAGCGCCACAATGCAAACAGTACATGGCCCTTATGTGTACAAAAACTTGCCAAGCCATAAAGTTTTTCAAATCTTTTTGGCAAACAACTCTGATTTCTTTAAGCACTTCTGAGCAACAAATAGCCTGATCCCTGCACCCAGCAGCTAACAGAACTTGCAGCTTATATTCATTAAGAGTCTCAAGTCACTTTTTTTTGTAAGATGCCATCAGCTGGAGGGAGCTAACTCCCTGCCTGCTGGTAAACAGATGGGACCTCCACACCCCCTTGCAGGCAGAAGGAGGTCTGTAAATAAGCATAGATAAAGACTTAACAAGCCAGGGAAGAGAAGACTGGAATCCATCACGTAGCACATTTGCTCACAGTCATGCTGCCAACCTTCTCATATTCCCTTTGCCCATGTTAAAATGCCACTGCTGCCTTCCAGGAGACTCTGCACACTCTCCCTGTGAAACTGGGCATTCCCCGTTTGCTTCAATCCCAGCCACCCGTTAAGATCCTCCTGAAGCTCCCATAGTACTGTCAGTCTCTGTGGGTCTCTTAACCACTGTGATGAAAGGCAGAAAATTCAGGGTACTTGCAAGTTCTGAAGTCGCCCTCCTCCTGTCCCCTCAGGCTGACTGCAGAGCCCATCTGCCTCAGATTTCCACAGTCACATAGAGGTCCATCATGTACAAAATGAACTAACTAGAAAGGCCTGTCAGAACTCAAGAAGGTTGTCAATATATACAGCTTTTTCCCCCCACAAGTGACATTTTACTTGCCAAATGAACTGTTGGCAGCCAAACATTCTATTTCAATGATTTCACTTTACCCCAAGCAACTCACCTTCACAACAAGCAAAAGTTTTCTGCTTGTAGGCTTTAGGAAGAATGGCCTTACAAGTAGGGCCACAGCACGGATTATTGATTAAAACAAGGCCATTCAAGTCTCATTTCCAGGTATTGTTTCCTTACTGAAGGTATCCATTGGTTGCTTTTTCTACTAAGATCTCAAGCCATGAAAAACGGTGCCTAACTTCCACTGTGAAAACTCGCACCTGCAAGCATAAAATTGTTTCAACTTCAGCTTCCAGACACAGTCCCTTACTACGGAGTTGTCTTACTGCAGGTTTGTCTCTCCACTGAAGAGCTTTTTATTACCCAAGTGCCAGTGCCCCAGCTGCTATTCAACCTCTCCTCAGTTTTCTCCCTCCTTAATTTCAACAGTGTGCAACTTTCCCAGGAGAGATCTCATTCGATTTTTCGGTCTTTTCCCAGTTTTCTTCAGGTTCTCAAGTTTCACATGACTATTAGAATAGCCAGCCCCAGAACCACACACAGCCTTTAAAAAAAAAAAAAAAGGCAGTCACAAGCCTTTTTGGGCACAGAAATATTTAAATCCTCTAGCTGTTAATTCCTTACTGCCTTTCAAGAACTCTGACAGCATCTTTAGTTAGAGCATTGCTCACCTCTAGCTACTGTTTACTGTGACCCCCAATTCTTTTTCCAAGTCACTGCTTTCCAGACAGACCTCCCATACCACAGGCAGGGCCTCCACTCTTTGCTCTCAGATGCATGGCTTTGTATTTTGCCACATGAAGAAGGAATTTTGCTTCCTCCCATCACAAAATCCACGTGGCTCTGCATCAGCAAGTGGCCCCTTCTGCTACTGAACATTCCAGACATCTTCATGTCATCGCCAAGAGTCACAGTGTACTTTCTTCTATGTCAGTCATAGAGAATAATGAGGTATAACAGTGCAGGACTGAAAATAAAAGCTATTCCTGCAGGATATCATTAGAATCACACCTGCTCAATACTGATAACCTGGTTACAGTTGCATTTTAAGACTTCACAGTTAGCAAGTTTTTAATCCACTTAAGTGTTTTGTATGATAATTTTGCATCATTTCAGTTTCTTAATCAAAATATCATTCAGTACCAAGAGAAGTCTTATCAACCAGACTCATAATCTCATCAAAAGAGATATCAAGTTCATTTGACAAAATCTATTTTCCATAAGGCCAGGTTGATTGACATTAATCATATTCAATGCTTGTTTCTGCCCCAGACTGCCTGTGTGGGGGTGTTTGCTCTTTCCAGACTTCAATCTTCTTTTTAAATCAGCATAACACTATGTCCTACTTCACGGGAGGTTGTGAGGATGTATCTATTAGTGCTTACAAATTCCTCAAATGCCACGAGGACCCTTGAGAAAGCAAAGCAGCCAGCCTTCTGACAACGCCGCCAGGGAGCAGGGCAAGGAGAGCAGGCTGCATCAAGCAGTACCCAGATAACCTGATGCCCCATCTCAAAATGCCAAACTTAACCAAGTGATCCAAAAACAGCTCGAAGGTGCTTGGCAACAGGCAGCTACGAGGACACAGAATCACAGAATCTGTTTGGTTGGAAGAGACCTCTGGGATCATCGAGTCCAACCTTTGCCCTAACACCACCACGTCAACTAGACCATGGCACTAAGTGCCACCTCCAGGCTTTCCTTAAACACCTCCAGGGATGGGGACTCAACCACCTCCCTGGGCAGCCCATTCCAATGCCTAACACGATATTAGTTCTTAGTACTTCCAGCCCTGACACTTGCAGATCTATAGTCTTTCCACAATGTAAATTTTCCTTAAACAGCTCTGGGTATTCCTGACCCAGTAGTTCTTACCTCCTTTAAGCTTAAGTGCTCTGGATCGCATGCACACACCTGTTACCAAGGACACCACAGACATTTTCTGAAGAACTACGAACAATCTCCACTACAACATAAGGCGTGCTTTTCAAGTGAGAAGACAGCGCTGCACCACCAAAATGCTAATTCATGAATTGCTGGGTATACTGTTGGGTGAAGTCTTGATTAGGTGGACAGGACATGAGAGAGTCAACTTTCATGTTGTGGAGTAAGCCATTTTTTAAGTCACAAAAACATCTGGACCGAGATAGCGAGCAAGAATGAGAAGCCTCCTGAAAGTGCATATAACATATTGCCCCAATTCTGTTCCAGGTACTTAGGACATTTATATCATTTCACAACCTAATCTTTGAAAATCATTTTCTTTACTTTTGTATGAAATACTGGTTTTGACCAGGAGACTCGGCTATAACATGGTCCCATGTTGAGACATCTGCAGAATTAGATAGCAACATAGGTAAATAGTGACAGACAACTCATCGCCAATGTAGACAAAAAAATCAGACAGTGAAATTAATTGATTTCTGTCTCTTTTTTCCACTAGAGATAATAAAGACACATGAGAAGGACTATCACTCCGAAGGGAAAAAAGCTTTATAAGTTTCTGAAATGAACCTCTGCTCCCTCCCCGAGATGCCACCATTGGGTTAAGCCGACTTCTCCAAGGTATATTTAAAAAAAAAATCCCACCAGCTTCTGTAACATCCATCTAGGTACAAATCTCACTAAGTAGTTAAGAAACAGGTACCTGCAAAAGACACCAATGCAGTCCATTTGGTCTCTTGCCTTCAACTATACTCTGCTAGGTTCTTATTGCCAACTCCTTTGATAACTGTGTACTATTTCAGTTCTCATTCTAGTCTGAAAACAGAATAACACAGGTTGGAGCGGGCACAATTAAAATCCTCTTTCATTAGGATCAGTGTACAGGAAAGGAGGAACCAGCTTCATTCTCAAGAGACTGAGTTTTTGCAGAAATGAAAAAAAAATCATCTGTGATCCATTTGAAGCTCAAACACATCCCAGACAGAAATTTGAGGTATACCATACACAGAGTAGAACACCACTAAGTACATTTTTACCAAAAGTGTTTCTTGAGAGTAAGAAGAGCACATCTTTGTTATGCCTTGGTTCAGATTTTCAGTTGCCTTGATTTAAATCAGCACTACCTTCCTCAGCTCATTTTGTCAGACAGCCAATGGGACACAGTTGGTTCCTAGTTTGGCACACAGCCCTCACAGACATGCTCGGCACCTGAAGTTTGCAGACCCTAGTACACTGTTTCCTGACCTGACGCGCAATTTTGCGGGCTACATGCATCTCTAATGAAACAGATAATAAACGCAGCTACAACAGAAAGAAGGAATGAGCTCCCATCAAAAACGCCTTTGATACCACAAGTCTAATCCAATGACAATTAAAGCAAAAGAAAAGCTTCCCAAAGACTTAAGTAGACACTAGAGCAGACCTTCAGCACTCACTGCAAACACACCTCATCTAAGACTCCTCCTTTTTTCTAGGCTTTTCATTCCCTTCTTTCCATTGGATTTCCAGTTCCTCCCTTTTGAACCATTTAGTGTGCTTGCCTGACAGTCAGGAAACAAGGATGGATACAAGCACAGCAGATGAAAGGGCAAAGGCAGGAGAGGGACTCTGAAAAGCTACTCGTGCTCCCAGCAGGAGACACGTATCTGCACACACAGGCAGTGACAAATGGCAGGGATCGGACTTCCACACAAAAAGGGATATATCTCAGCAAGAGGATGCAAGCAAGAACATCTTCCACACAATACTTTTTCTAAGGAAGCACCCAATGCAGCTTGCCATGATAACTAAATTTATTATTAACTGTGTATTTCATGATGTTAGTGACAATATGTTAATGTGATTTTTCACGTCCTCCTGCAGTGAACAGATGTCTCCTTTTACTTTACTTTCCACATCAAGTGTGATTATTTCTTGGTGCCAAAAGCCACCTGCCGCTCCCTGGTCTCCAGTCTAATTTTTTATGTTGGTAAAACACAGCAGGACTTGTTATCAGTTGGATGGCATCTTAATAAAAGGAGACATGCCAACATATTGACATCATGTTCAAGGGGAAATTTTAGCCCCATCCTGGCCCCTCCCCCAGTTCATAAAAAATAATAAAATTAAACTAAGGGGAAAAAAACCAACAAGCCCCCCCTTCCCTCCCTAGACTCCACCAGTTTCAAGATGCTCAGTCAAATTTTTGGGCCCTGTGCCAAGATGCAGAGTTAGTCTCCTTTTGTTCCCAAACCAAGCACCTCAGTCAGGGCTCTGATCTCTCGTCCTGTGTAATGATAATTAGCCATAACATATTCAGAAGTCAAATGTAAGCAGGAATACATTAACATTGAGATCAGTGCCGGGGTAATTTTCATTGGGAAAATGACAAAGAAGGACACAAAAATTAAAACACGGGATGCAGAGATTCTCAGTATCACTTTCAAATAGATGAAGGGTAAACTCATTTGTTTGTCAGTCACGAGCCAGCACTCAACAGACAGCTGTGGTTTACAATAAATAAACAATATGAGTCTGATAAGCTATTGTAGCCCATCTCCATTTCTCTGCACACTGCTGGAAACAAAGCAGCACGCAATTCAGATGCAAGATATTCAAAACCGAAAGCTGAAAATTTAGTAAGCCTGTGTTTAGACACCTGTATAAATAGCCCATTTATCCAGTAAGTGTCTTGCTTTGACTGCTTTAGGAACAGCAAAGTATCGAACGCTGAGCAGTTCAGAACCACCATTTCAACAACCGATGAGACTTAAGGCAGGTCCTTCTGAAAACACTGCTCAAGTCACTCAACATTTCATGGCAAGGACAAACAACACTACCTTGAGGCAGCTCTGGCACAAAATTGTGCAAACAGCCTGCCTAAGAAACATCATTAGAGCATTTCTTTCAATATTTATGCGCTCCTATGTCACACAGGAGCAAAAATTAAGACAAAACTCTAGAGCACAGAATTATTTCCAACTTCAACAAAAACTTAAAGAGCTGCACCCAAAAGTTGCTGCAGGTTCAAAGCAGTTCAAACAAGCTGCAGTGTCAGAAACTCAGATATTTTAAGGAAAACTATGCTAAAACAACAGTCACCGAGGACCTCACTAAAGCTTGCAAACAGTTGACTATTCTGCTTCACATCTGCATACTCATAACTGCAGACTGCAGCTGTAGCTACTCTATCAATAGCCAGGCATCCTTTATTCAGTACTTCTTAAATCTAGAAAACAACTTTTTTCCTCTTATTCACTTACCTCCACAACCAAACTGTATTTTGTAAAAGACTCACTGTATATTCCATCAACCTGTACATAATTATTCATGAGTAATTACTATTATGCAATCAGCAGTGTGCAACTTGTGCAATCAGCATGTCAGATTTGAAGCAAATCAACTGGTAGAGACCCTGTATTGCTCAAAGCCAAAGACTGGTACAAACTAGGGCAAGAAGTTATTCTGTGGAGTAAGAGGTAGAGAGAAAAGCATTTCACTGTGTGCCAAGAAAAGCAGTCATGAAACTTACAGTAAGATAGGCCTTTTCCATTACATACTGAAATACAAGCATTTTTACAAGTCAGTCCGTATTTCATTACACATTCATTCATTCAACCACTGAATTGCAAGGAAGTTAATTTTGGATTTTTTGGTTGGTTTTGTTCTAGGTTTTTTGTTTGGGGTTTTTCTGTTAGTTTTTAAAAAAAAAAAACCAACACAGAAAATGTTCTTTTGTCTTCAACATTAGGAAGGGGCTACCATTGAAACTAAGTCAACAGGACAAAAGAAACATCAACCCTATTAGTTACTTCATTGGCAATGACATCCACTATACGAGGGGAAAAAAAAAAACACACACAAACATTCCCTCTTCTTCCATTTCCTAAAAAATAAAAATCTTATCAGAAACTTTCAACAAAACATACGTTTTAAATACAAAAATCTTTGTCTTTTGAGTCACCCTCCTGCCTCATCCTATTTATTTTGTCCCTAACAAAATAAACTGTATAAGCTACAGTCTTTTTTACCCCCCAATGAACTCCCACCAGAGATATCTACTTTTCATAATCATACAGCTTGATCTCTGTATTTCCCTCTTCACTGGGTTCACAGCAGGACAGACGGCTCTATCATTTAGGGTGTCTTCATCCTGCAGTATCACGTTTGCTTATTGGTTCAAACAACTGAGCATCAGTAAGCCACCCTGTATTCTCAGTACTTGTTTCTCACAAAAAAAACCCCAACCAACCCAAAACTGTTTGATAATGTTTTGGTCTTAATTTTTAAAAATACATGGCAGTTTAGGTTCTCCTTACATTTTATCTTCACTCTGGCATACTAACACACCACCCATCTTGAAAGCAGCTTTCATTCAGTCAGGACAAAACACAAATCCTTTGTGAAATCCCCTTGATCCTTACTCCTCTCCCAGCTGTAGCTAGGAGCGCATCATTATGTGACTGGACCAACTAAGAGAACACCAGCATTCTGTGATGGAATATTCAGAGCCAGCACCCAGAAAGGAAAATGCAACAGGAGAGAATTTTCTCTCTAGGTATTTGAGAAAGAAGTAATCAGACATCCCACCTTCCCCAATAAACTATCTGAAAATCACATCCTTTAATTTACATCCCCATATTGCTTTCAAAGCTGTACCTTCCTCTTTTGCCAAACGTCTCCAGTGACTCGGTGAGATCTTTCAACAAATGAAGCTTGTTTGGTTTCATTCTAGTGTAGTGCTTTTTCCTAAGAGAGTGACTCAATCCCTTAGAAATACAAGCACAAGGGTAAAGCTCTTAAAGTTGTTCATTTCTCAAAGTTCCTTTACCTTTACTGGGAGAGGATCTAAGTAGCACCCTAGAAATCATTTTGCTCTCCCCTCTGCAGCTCCTCTTGGTCTATTTAACATTAATCCAAATGAGGGGAACTTGAGCCTTTTGCAGCCACTGTGTTCCACAGAGGATATTCGTACCACCTACTCGAAGTCTGCAGCTTACGTGCTTTTCATTCTTCCCTTATGTGCATCTTACTACACAACTGAAGGAACTCAAGAGGGAGCTTTACTCCGGGAATTTTGGTCCTCTTGAGTCACAGCAGTTTTCAATTTAACATGCTAAATCCAACACAAAAGATCAGAAAACAATTTCATTAAGTTCCCAAAATAGTCATTTGAATTCAGCTATCGGCAGCTTTTCTACTTGCTTTCTAAGATGAGGAGACTCGAAGAAATGCTGGAGTACCACGTTCACTTTATCTGAATATGAGCAGCATGAACAATGGGATTACACTTTGTGATTCCTGAAAGAGGAGCAAGAATTTGTAGTAGGAACGGAGCATATGTTGGAGAACAATATCTCGTCACACTTGGAAGAGTCCACGTGACGAAGAATACACTCTGGCCTTCATTAACCAAATGGCACACAGCCATACTCAACCAAGTAAAAAACTCAAGCTTCTGAACCCACAGCCCTTCTCCATTCCATCATATGGATGAGTAGAGCCCTTAGGTTTTACTATGACAAAGATGCAAAGTAACAAAACAAAGAAGTAGTCTCAAGTATATCCAAAATAAAACTATGACTAGAGATAGCGCACTAGCATTACTGTATGCATGTTGCCCTTCTAAGACTGGGTTAACAGCAGCTTTTTCAACTATGACAGAGTTTTAGTTACGAAATCCTTCACAGCAATTTGAACTAATACAACACAGCAGCGAATTACCACTAATCTGTGAAAACCAGAGTATTCGCTTTTTTTCCTTGATGGCACTGATCCAGCAAGATAACCAAGAACACGCTTAAGAACAGAAGTGGTTCCTCAGCACTAAAGCCAGGGTTGCAACTGGTCCTTCTGACACTGCCCGAGCAGGAATCCTGTCCCTGCCTCTTACAGGTATGGCATCAGGTTCTTAAACCAGCTCAAGCTAGCAAGCAAATCACATATCAATACAAATACAGGACACTCCTTGCAAGTAAACTGCAACTGCATTCACTTCATCTGTGGCTGAACACGGTGAACAGCTATATCCTAACATGATCTGATATTCAAAGTTAAAAATGGATGGTTGGACAGGAACTGGGGTTTGCAGGATTATTTCTTTTTTCCAACTTGTGTTTTATCCTTGCACATAGTAGCTGATTCTCAAAACTGCATGGCACACTGTACATCTGTGCCCGATAGAAGGATTAAGCTTGTCATTAGGAATCATTTTGGTGGCTGAAAATGCAGTCTCTCTCCTGATAATGTGTAGTATCATTTAAAACAAATTAATTTCTCGTTTCTTGCTGCTGGTCATAATTCTCAGCATGGGACACATCACAAATGACCTTAAGGATGGTCACACAATAATCATTAGCAAATCAGAAAAAACAGCAACTAAAAAACAACCTAAAACCATTACAGACATATTTATTACTTCTCCATTCCTGCAGTTTTTGAAGCTCATTTTCATAATATAATTCATCTGATACCAGCAAATTGCAGCACTCTCTTGCTCCTTTAGGCAACTACATCACCTCTGTATATTCTATTATAAAACTGGTTAATTAATAATTTCTCTGTATTGCCACTAAGCAGAACTACAGTTAGATTACGATGACGGTGCCTCATTACATGCACATTCTGAGACACCAAGTCATCATTTAATGTCAGAGTGTGTTGCTTGCATGTGCACTGATCACTAGGCAGGACTACGCTTTTCCCCTATGACACTTGCCTGGGCTGCTCTTTCAATTTTTAAGTAGTCAAACTTGGTGAACGGAGAAAGAATGGTCACGAGGGGTAGGGTGGAAAGAAGATGAACGCTAACCAAAATACAGGCTCGGTACGTGAACACAGGCAGAGCCCTCAGCTTGTTTAATCGAAGGACAAGGTGTACTGTGCAAATTTCATTAGGGATTTCTGCAGAAGCCTAGCTCGAGTCTTTGGTTTCACCTACAGGCACAGGGAATACTACAGCTGTTACAGCCTCTGTTTTCTCTCAAGAAGTAAAAGTTACAGTGAGATCAACTAAATAAATCATCTCCTATGAGGACTAGGCTGCTTTGAATCCTCCAGCTCTCTGAGTATGGCTCTGATGCTTGTGTTATCATTTTGATATTAATGCCCATAATCCCCTGGGAGTAAGCAATTGTTTGTCTAAGTAAGCCCATGCATAAGACTAAACATTAAATTAAACTATCATCCATCTAGATGCAACATTATGCAGCCACTATACGTGTTAGATATTGAAAATTTGTTGCTGCTGCTTTTTTTTTAATCATGCAGCCTAATAAGATCCCTATGAGTAATCTCTCTACTGAGGTCTAAAGTAAATATGATCACAACTCGGTCAGTCACCTACTTTAACCTCCTGTTGAAATTACAGCCGCACAATCTTTTCTGATTGTTTCAATCAAAACAAAATGAATAAACTTAACCTGGGGGATATTTAAACATCCACTTCAGTTTCCAGTAAAACCTTTACCATGTGATTTATATGAGCACTGCAGAAATTGCCTCCAGTGCTTAGCCTCTGTGTTTAGCATACATTATAGTCCATTACTATCCTAGGAGCTCCAGATGCTATTTTTTTTATTTTTCACACACACATCTATATTTTATCTCTAAAGCAGCGATTTACACTGGTGGGTTGGTAAGCATGTCTTACTACTGAGTTGGTGAGGGCTAAGACTGATCAGGAAGCATGTCTAGACACCTGAACGTCTTCCTAAGTCACTGGAAGCAAATGAAGAGGGTAATTCTTACAGCCCCTTTAAGTTCGGCATGCCTTAAACAAAACGGTCCAGCAGGTCACGTGTCACCAGTCTCAGCTTCTACTTTTTCAACTCAACCACTGCAATAAGAAAAATATTCTGGTATTTCTCACTCCTGCATCTCTTGTCTCCTTGCCTACACAGCAACATGCAGAAAGCTGTGTCCCCTCCTCGCACCTCTAATCAACTCCCTACAGCGGCACACCTTCAGGCAGCCGTATGAGAAATGGCAGGGCCCAGATGTGACTCTGCATTCCAAACATACCAAGTTGAGAGCATGAAGCTGGTTCTGGACCAAGCTGTTATTAATACACACAGTTAACCAGCACACAAACAGTACAGAAACCTTTTTTACACATTTCAAGCCACCAGGGCTGCCAATTTTTTCTTAAAGCAACTCTACCTTAAGCATTAACTTCACATCAGGATGAAGCAAAGTCCAGGTACACAAATCATTCTCAACTGTCTACCCCACAATTAAATGAACTTCAATGAGTTAAGTGACTAAAAACTAGCTCCTGTGCTTCAAAATAAAGGATCAGCAGCCAGCAGTACCATGCTATGTACCTACAGGATCATCTGGCATCTCTTGCTATAAAACCACATGTGTATGACAGACACAAGCACAGTTTCACCCTCTCAGTTGCACCACGTTATAAGGAAGTTTCCAGTACATAATCTCCCTTTGGTCTTTCCCCCAGTTTCCTATGGCCTTAACACTTTGGGTCTTGATGCCAACACAGCCCCTTACTCCCGTCCAGAGATGTTCTCCTTCGCAGTGGCACGCCACTGACTTGCTCCTTTCAGCCCAGCACAGAGCTCCACATTGCAGAGACCCAACAGAGGACCATCCTTCAGCAGCACCACAGGAGGTTCAAACAAAGCGTTCCAGACTTCACAAACCCATCTGTGCTTTCCTATAGCCCAAAGACCACCTTTTCATAATGTGATAACCAAGTTAATTATGTGATCCATTATCCCTCCATAGGTGATTGTTATCTTTCCATCATCAGACATTTCCTTTAGCTGAAATAAATCTTCTTAAACATTACAGCAAGCCCTAGAAATACTTTTTCTTTGGTACTAGTTGATAACAAGTGCCACCTTAGACCCTCACATGCACACCGCAGGATCTGAAAGACACAAACTCTAAGTACAGGGGGTATATTTTATTTAAGGCTGCCATTGAAACATCCTCAGTCATTAGCATATGGCATTATGCAGAATATACACTTCTACTACTAGTAATACTGTATAGATATGCTAATAAAAATGTACAGGTATGTGTGCACACACATGCACGCATTCCAGTCTGCAATTACACCCGGCATGACTGTTTCCTAGTCTAAAGCAACGATTCTGTGCTATGAAAATACAGTGCTTGTTTTCAGCTGCAAACATACACCTAACTAGAAATGCCAACTAAGATGCATTTCTAGATGACTGAGCATTGACTTGTGTTTCCTCAGTCCTTGCAGCATGCTCTAAGAGCACATAGCTGTCTGGATTTCCTCTGGACTCACTGTAGGGCATAATCTGCGCCTGGACCATCACCTTTACAAACCGCAATGCTCCAGACCCTCGAGTTTGCAAGGAGTGAGGCCAATCCAGTTCACAGAGAAAAACTTTTGGCTTTTCAACTAACTGGAAACTCTTGTCTCCAGGAGGAAACACATCTAATGACTTCGGTGCCTCAGATGACTCTCCCCACATACACACTAACAAGTTCGCCTATCCTCAATATAGCCACATGATGTAGAAGTGGGGCACATTCTGTGTTTAATTACATCTAACTACAGAAGAAGCTAGGTATCCCATAACCACTCAGATAAGCAGTAAAAAAACATATCCTCAAACGTTTCAAATTTGCAAGCTCCAAAGGAGACACCACAGCAATTATGAGAGACTATCTCACCCATAACAGGAAAGGTAAGGAAAGCCAAAGGAGACTTTAATGATGACGTTTCCAAAAAGCTGTTCTGATATAGCTAACAACCATTGCTCCCTAGTCCATTAACGTCAGGATTAGAACCAGCTAAAAAGCAGTTACACAGTAAATAGTTAAACACTTAAAATAGTCTCTGCTGTCTTCCTGCCTTGTGGTAGTGCTCTACCAACATCCCACCGGTTGCTTTGTCCAACAGACTTCCAGGGAAACAAGCCTTCTCACTTGAGGGCTAGGCAATATTTATAATTTCTATTCTATTTTTTTTAAATTTGTAGTCAGTTTCTTGTTTCTTCCAAAAACCCAGCTGAAAGAACCATGGTCATCTGAACCCTGAACTCAAGTATATCACTCGACTTATAAGCCCAGAAAAATTGACACATCTCATGATAAACCAAACTGCAAATACTTACAGTGAAGGTTCGAACAGACAGTAACGCAGCATTTCTCTGGCCAAACAATTGGAAGTTTTTTTAAAATACCAGTTCAAGGTACAGCAGTTATGGAGAATATCTCAGATCTCCGCCTCTGCCAGGTTCCCAGGAATTATTTGGGATGAAATACTCTCTTTTCCTCTTCCTCCTTACCTGTTTAAGACTAAGCTCTTTCAGGCAGAAACAGTTTTCATTGTGAACTTAAAAACTGTGAGGCCTTGATCTCAACTGGGTTTTTAGGTCAGACTATCACCATAATCTAACCAAAAAAATAAAACCACAATAAACCATGCCTCATCATCGAGTAATATACTCAAAGGAAAGAAAATGAGCAGAACAGTGACATCCTTATGGGGAGAGTATTTAACTTCTGAGAGAGGAGAGCAGCCACCTTTCTGCACAGTAGCTCAAGTTCACGAGTCCATGCTGTGCTGCAATTTGTTTCTTTCACACTAACCTGTCAGTTCATTACAAGAAGTGTGAAGTCTCCAAAATAATGTGTTGAGTAAGATACATTTGTAGTGGTCAGCCATGTCACATCAGGTAACTGTGACAAGTCACCGGGATGCCAGGTTAGTGCATAGACTCAGCTTTCAGCTCAGATAAGTGTAAGCTGATAACTCAACAGTAGCTGCATGCTCCAGTTGCCTGGAGAAATTCCAGTAAAATTAACATGAGCCCACCCTGGGGCTATTCAGGGTTCTCTATGCATTTAGATGTGATATCTAAACCTGAGGCACACTTACACGTGAGAGCCTTTTACAGAAAAAATGACTGCAGAAAGAGTGCAGTAAGACTTAAAGCCATAGGAGAGGACTTCAGGTTTAACCAGGGATTTTACCCCACTGTAGACTTGTCTACACTTCAAGCCAGAGTGTACGGTAGGAACACCCGAACCACCTCAGGTATCAGAAGCCACTGGCAGGGAAAGTTAGCACTCATGAAACTGCTGCTAAAACCATTCAGTGCCCAACATACTTCAAGTAGCCAAAACATCACCTATAGTTACAACTAAGTTTAGCTCCGCAATCATAAAGTATGATTATCCTTCATACCGGCATATTGCCCAATTGTAGACAAGACACCACTACTGTAAACCCGACACAAAGAAGTGCCAACAGACAGAAACAATCAAGGAACAGTGAATAAATTGGTTTCCTATTCAGCGACCTAGCACAAGTAAATGTGTAGATGCTAGCAGATCTATCAACGTGACAGTCAAAACTTGCATGAAAAATTCACCACAGACAGAAACTCCAAGATGTTTTCAGCTCATCATATTCAAGGATGCCAAAACCAACGCGAGCCAGCTATTTTCAATTAGTATCAGGTGAGACGGACACAAAAACCCCACATGGGTCATCAGAACAACAGGATCCAACACCTTACGGCCAAGGTTTCTCAGAGCTTGGAGGATGTTCTGACAGTTCCTTAATGCACAAAGTCTACGTTGAAATATACCGGGCAAAACCGGAGGTAACTATTCAAAAATACTACAACAGTACTCCATTTCAAATGGAATTTGACCACTCTACACACCCAACCACCTTCGTAAGGTCAGAAATCTGGCTGAAAAACATCTGTAAGTAACAACATCTGCCCTATTATACTGAAGCAAATAGTGCATCATCAAGAACTCTGTCATGCTAGGATCCCAGCCGGAAAAATCACAGGGATATAAACTAACCTGTCCCAATCAAAGTATGTTATTTTCAGAGGAAATTGGAGGCAGGGGAGGTCACTGAAGTACAAAACATGTCTATTGGTCTATTTCCCACAGACTAGGGGGGGAAAAAAACCCAACACTGAATTTTCAGTGGAACTGGGAGCCTTTTTATGAAACTTTCAGTCAGGAAATATTTTCCCATAAAAATGCCAGTGATAAGAGTTTTTCTATTACACTCACTCCTAAATTATACTTTGCCACAGTATAATTCTATTATCCAGTCAGCACACAAAGCAGGAAACTACTCTTGAGCTAGGGACTTATTTTTGAGCTTTCAAGACAGTTTCAGTAACAGACGCATATGTTTATCAAGAGTGAAACGCAGCAACTGGGGCAACCAGGTCTCACTCACATCCCAGCTCAAGCACCTCTTCCACATGACTGCAGTGGGACGTACCCCCTTTAACATATCTCTCTGCAGAAACAGAGCCTCTGAACACACTGTTTAATGCTGCAGGAAGGAAACACTTAAGAAAACCATACCACAAACAAGGGGGACCTCTTTAAAACATGAAAGTTAAGTACATGTTGAACATTAAGATTCAGCCACCTTTTTCCTTCAACAGTGTAAAGTTTACTGGATGATGCTGCTTCTTCCCTAGAATTTTTTCATTACTTGCAATTTGATTAGTCTTTTTTTCCTCAGATCACGTTTACTTTAGTAGCACCTTCTGCTTTTTGGAAAGCCAGGAAGGCGCCACGTGTCAAGTTAAACCTTCAATTAGACCTGCAGCTTCATTCAAGCTACCAGACAGTTTTTGTACTTACCCCCTGCTTTCTCTCCTTTTTGTCCATTTGCCAACAACTCTTAGAACATAGGTAAGCCCTGCTACTTTTCCTCCTGCTACAAGCTAATTACTCAGTAGGACAACTGAAAGTATTACTTAGTATGAATAAGTAACT
>NW_009606518.1:13363-74029 GCF_000690535.1 Cariama cristata | reverse complement strand
CTTTCCCTTCTGTCTTTAAGGGACCTGTCAAGTAGAAACATGTAGATTATATTTCTAAGCCTAGTTACGCGTCGTCTTGAGCAATCTACAGAAAAAAATGGGCTGTACGGTAGAATAGCAAGACATTTTCCAATTACATCTTTGGGGTTTGAGAAATCTACACCCTTTTATCTACTAATTAGCACATGAACGACATACTGACATCTTAGTAGTACACTATGCACATTACACAAACTCACAGAAACTGTGTAACTTCCTACATTTGTTGGACTGCTAGATATTACGCAACCTGATGTTACAGTATGAGCAAAATTGAGAATGCAGTCCTGCTCACAACTCCCAACACCTTCACTTCTGCTGCAGTTCCTAGGCCAGGTATGTTTCACAAGCAGAGCAGTCTAAAAAACTCCAAGTGAGTATAGAAACTTTTTTCATCATGTCAGGTACAGGCTAATCACTGACACAGGGCAAAAGCAGAGCACACTGGGTTTCTCCCTATCAGAGGGCATCAAGACAGGTAAGCCATTGGTCACTTTACCACAAGTTTTTTCATTTCAATTTTTCAATCACTGGTTTTGTTTCATCTTTATCAAATTGTTTCCAATTCAGTTTTCCCACTGCCTGAACAACTTTGAGGTAGCCTTCAGGAATTCTTTCTTGTATGTGCTTTAAGTTGTGGTTCAAGGGAAGATGCCCCACTAGCAACATAACAGCTAATCAATCCTCCGATACAAATACATTTAACTAGCTCTTGCTCCATAAAGACAGTAAACTACAGGCTGTGCATTTATGTCCTCACTCAGGCAAAAGTGGCTTCGCAATTCTTTGGTATTTTCACCTTCCAATTTTCCTATTTGCTCCAAAGAGTTACAGAAGCACTAAAAGCCATTGCAGGGACCCTTCACTCACATCGCTGCTCACGTCACTTCTTCCTTCCTTGCAAGACACTGATCCAGTTAGCCAAAACACAGGTCAACAGACAAACCTCGACTCGCTCTGCACTGGGCCCGAACTGGCTTTAACCACCAACAGGGCTGGTGACAAATGAGAAGCCAGGCTTCCAGCTGAATTTCAGTTTAGTTATTTTTGTTTTAATGTATGTGTGAATCAATTAATCCTGTCATAGAAGGGCATCGTAAACTGTGTGCCAGAGTTAATGAGTCAGACATTATCACATCATTACACCAGCTGGCATAATGTAGCATGTGTTGTTTGTCATAATATACACTGCCATGCTTAACAACCATTAATTGTTTACACGAGCAGTCATATTTTTCTTCAAAGAACCTTCAGCGACTGGTTAATATTTTGAAAGCTTCTTAAGCGAGTAACTCTTACTGGTGAAAGATAATAAAAATAACTCCCTCTCTCATGAAGTTAAACAGAATGGATTTACACATAAGGAAAATTAAAGCTCCAGCTCCTTCACTAAAAAAATTAAAACCCAAAAGCATTCCAATTCCAGCCAGTTCCATGAATTCAGTCCCCACTGGTCAATGCTGCCATAAATATTAATAGACTCGATGTCAAAGTCCCCCTCTGTTTAGCGGGGATCGAAGGCATTCTTCGCTTGCTTGTGCAGAGCGCTAAGCACAAAGTTTGAGCTGATTCTCCCTCTGCTCTGGAAGATACTAGAAGGAGAGGACAGCAGTGAAATGCCTCGCTGCCATCAGATCAATAGAATACTAGAATTTGATCTGTTCTTTGGAGTTATAAACTTGTGCTACTTGAAAGAGACACTGGTGGTTTTCTGTCACTCTTTGCATTTGTCACCTGTGTTTGTCAGGTGAAAACACAGCAATCAGTCTTACTTTATCATAATAACTTGGCTGCTAGTATTTTCTTGGCTGACTAAAGACAACATTTGGACACTCTCAGCAACAAATCCAGGTTTACCAGCTTTCTGTGAATTGGATTCAGTCTGCTTCTGGCCAGATTTGTTGGCCATATGGCTTTCCAAAGCCAAAGGCTAATAACATGTTTAAGACTGAATTTACACAGCAGCCAGGAACACCGAATTTGACCCGCAGGTACTGCATATGTCCATTCACACACACACAAACTTCTGTTACACTGGAGTTCTGCTTCTAAAGAAACATCTGTTTGATATAGGCAAGGGAGCAAGGAAAAAGAGCGTTAGTAAGCCACTGCTACAGAAAAGAACACCAGCTATAGGGAAGCCTGACAAACTAAAGATAAGGTCCTTTTCACAAAAAACACCCAAACATGGAAATATGGAGTATTAATACCTCAAACAACCTTAATGTACTGTTAGTTTGATTTAAGACACTCAAGATTCCAGGAAGTGCTAAAAACAACAGATGCTGCTCTTTTGATAGGAAACATACAATTCTGTTCATTCACCTTATGGAATTAATTGTCACCGCTCACTGCTATTCTGCATGAAGGGGAGATCAGTACCACAGATGTGGATAAGAAGACATCGTGCAGCAGCAAGGTCTCTCTGATACTTCAAACCCTATGCACCAGTCAGCTCGTGCCTATAGCTACAGAGAAACAACTCCATCATCTCAGATTCACACCTAAGTGTGACCTGATTCAACAAAGCACTTGGGCATATGCTAATCTTTAAGCATCCAAGTAGTCCGTGGAAGTCATATGCTTACAAAGAGAAGCATGTGTTACCTTCCACTTGCATCTTTATAGCCTGTAGCTAACACACAGTAACAGAGTTCACAATTTATTCATCTCTACCATCTTTCTGTATCTTCAATCTTAACATTAAGTCCAATTAGCTTTTACATGAGCATATTTCCTTTTTGACAAGCAGAAAAAAATCAATACCCTGCTACACAGATATAGACACTGACTGACCTACATGCACATAAAACCAGTTATTTATGGTTTGGCATCAGTATTTAATACCCTGTTCTATCAGCCCTCAGCCCAGTAGGCCATACTCTGATGATTCCAGGTCCTTTCACTGAAACAGGAACACATAAAGCTCTGCAAGAGCCTTCACTGATCTGAGCAGCTCCTAGGGCTGAAGAGTTATGCAGCAGTCACTACTGTGGAATTTGCCGCAGGACCGGTTTACTGCAACACTACAGGTTGGTAAAGTCGCCCCAAAGATTTGGCAACTTCTGCCTCCTTGAATATCTCACCGCATGCAAGTGCCACCAGGTATCAGCTAGAATTTCAGTATCGCAAAGCTCCTATACCTTCATTGTTTTCACAACCAAAAATAACCCCATTTCTCCAAGCCCCATGACTCGGCCCTGATTACTGGGTTTTGCATCAAATTCAGGCCAAGACATAGCTTGCCCACTTGGCATCAACACCTGGATGCCAATTATTTCACGTAGAATAGAAGAAAACTTAACCTACTGACTGACACTCCACATCCTAAAGGCTTACCTGTTCTCAGTTCTGTACGCACAAAATAAGTGCCTTTCTTCAAGAGACTCATGTTAGTTAGCACAAGGGAATGGGTCCTTCTCAAGTCATTTTTAATTCTTTTAAGGAATACACATAAGCTATCAAAACCAGCCAACAACAATATAGATAAGTGCATGCCAAAAGAACTGCGCATAGGCCTCGCTCATACCATGTGCAGAAGATGCTGGCAGGAAAGTTGTGCTAAGCATCTGCTTTGCATAAATCCTCAGAGGAAAAAAAACTTCAAGTCCCTAAGAAAGTTTTCTTTTCTCAAGTATTACCCCTCAATTTTACAGCTCATTCTCCCAGAAAAACAGAGCTATTTCTGAAAAATATTACTGAGCTGTCCAACAGAAAGACCCTTGACAGACATCCATTTATAGACACACATCCACTCTTCTGTCACTTGGTTTGCAATTATACAGAAGTCCCACACTATTCTTTCTACAAGGCGGTAACAATGGGCCTAGAAATCTCTCCAACCACATTCTTTGTGTGTTCTCACATCATATTACCTAAGATGAACCGTCACCAGCAAACACTCACACTGCATGTGCGAGATCCCTGTGTGCCAGGATCGCTGTCATATTTGCCTGTGTTCAGGCACCCAACAGTTGAGCATGTGTATAACAAAGCCCGACAAGTGGTTTGGTGGGATTGTTTAATTTCTTTGGTTTGTTTCTGGTTGTTTTTGTTTCTTTTTTGTGTGCTTTTTTTTTAATATCTTTTTGCATAGCAGTGGCATCTACGCAGAGCCGTCAGAAGCAATCTGTACAACATTTGTGTATCTGCGCTTTGTTAAGCAAGTATAATGAGAACATGGGCCTTATTCATTTTTCACTGTGACTCTTCAAATGACCTCTGCTCTTTGCACTCCTGATACCTTCTTGAGGACTTCTTCCTCTTTTGGGTTAAATCTCATTTGCTAGATCACACAAAGAATGTTTGCCACCTAGCTACTAGAAAACAAAACGAAACCCAAACACACAAACCAACCTGTTCTCCCTGACTTCCAAAAAAATATTTCCATTTATAAAGCAAATGCAGAAACATTTTCAAGATGAAGCAAGACTATAAATTGTGAAAGGAAACAGCTCCTAGATTCAGTCTTCTTTTGCAAACCGTGTCACATAATCCCAGATACATCCTACATTTACAGGTTCTCAGTCCCAGTTGCGCTGGCCTTGTGTTTCCAGAAACACCTGCTCTGCTATCAAAACTTTCTAACAGAGAGCAATAGATTGTTCGGAGACAATTTGCTCTCATATATTCTAACATGCAGGCATCCTCCTTCAAATTGTCTGTAACATTTCCCCTGCCTTATAAGGCTTTTTGCGTGACCCTCTTTCCCAACATTTGCTAGGTTGTTCAAGAAAATCTCTTGTAGTCTCACAGTTCCTGCTCCATGCACGCAGTAATCCTGGAGTCTAGATCATCCGAAACGAAAGGTCACCCACTCAACTCATACAACAGCCCTACTGTTTTTCCCCCAAGGAAGATAATACATGCATCAAGGTCTTAGAGAGCTTGATGCCTTAATTCCTACCTAGCAGCACCTTAATGAATCAAGAAGCCCACTAGTGTCAGCAGAGCCAGTCAGAGCTGGATTTAAGTTTTCCAGTGAGAACTCTCACCCCCTTCAGAAAAGTCATTCTGGTAAGACAGAAAAATCATTCTGGTAGCATCACATACACTTTGACTAAAGTTCACCTTGGAAAGAGAATGGGGCAAAAGCATTTTTTGTCATGTGACTGAAGTGCCTTGATGGCAGAACTTCCAAAACTAACATTGTTTAATAGCTAGTTGGGAAGTCTTTTGTTGTTGTTTTTACTGTAAATGCAAAAAAACGTGCTAAAACATTAAGTGAAAATCAAAACAAAAAGCATGTGTAGTTTGGAACACTTTCCCACACAGTGTTTCTTCAATGGTGTTTGGTTGTGGTTTTTTCCATTCTGTGTTGCAGTTAAGCTGAATCCAAGGTGTCAGGGTTTCTTGTAGAATGAATCTGCACGAAATGTGCAGTTAGCTGCCAGTCCAAAAGAAAACAGTTCACAGAATCTTCCAGAAATAGAGCTAAGCACAGACCCAAAGAATATTGATATGTGTATCTTTAAGAGATGCAGGGAAGGAGGATCCAAGCATGTATCACACCTGATATGCCATATGTCTGAGGAAATATCAAACCCAGATGAAAATGAAGGAGGATTCTTATTTTCCTAATGAAACTGAAGCCTGGGGAAAGTCATGTCAGATCAGTATCCTCTCCTACTCCATCTTGAAGAAATGATTTTACCTCTTAGACTTATGGTAATTGTATAAAGGCTTCCAATCTCTGAAATCTGTAATGAAATCTGTAATCCTGACCTGCTGGATATGAGCTATACAATTACTCTGAGTATATTTAGAGCAAATAATCCATTCCTGCAAAGCTCCAAATATTCATAGCTTCTGATGCACGACACTGTGTCCAAGGGTCTGGATTATAATTACTTCTGCAACAAGGTGGAAGGTCACATCTGACTTCTGCTAAGCCCTGAAAGGGAGCTCATCCTCTCCTTTTGACAGCGTTTGAGACATATTAAGTCTTTGGTTGAATCAGTATTTATTGTGAAGGAGCAGAAAATGGTGAGATTAAAAAAAAAAACAAACACACAAAAAACCAAGCCACCAACATCCAAAGAAGTCCACGCATTACAAACCAACACCGAAAAACCCGTAACCTACACTGAGCAGGAAGCAAAGTCTGCCAATGTTGTTCACACATGTAAACTATACGAGCAGAGAAAAGGTTCAGTGGATACACTGGTGAAAACTGTTATAATCATAGGAAACTTGTTTAAAATAGGGTAAATGCTACTGTTTGCTACTCCTTGGTTATCCAGCAAACCACACACGGCTCTAAATTACCCTTTAATTATGAAGCTAGGATAGAGGTTTAGTGAGACAGAGGCGCTCAAAGCACAAGGACCCCATTGCAATCTAACAGAGAGCCTCACGCAGAATTCCACAGTCATGAGAACAGGCCCATATCCATCTGCTTCACTTAAACACATGCTTAAGTTGCACTGACACAGAAAAAAGGCTTGATCTTACCCAAAGTTACACAGGCTCTGAAGTTGCTTACTTAACTAGGGGTTCAAAAAAAGTACACTTAAGCATATTTCACAGTATAGGTAGTTTGATACTCAAATGTATCTATTGGCTCATCCTTGGCAAAAAGACTTGAGGTATCAGACATATCTACCAACCACCTGATGAAATCAAGCACATCTTTACCTAGATCAGTAAGTTTCAAAATTTCTAGGTTTTAAAATAGCCTCTTTACAGTGCATTAATGATACCGCTAACAGCCTGCCAGTGACATCAGCTCCTGAACTTCCTAACCATTTTCCCACCTCTCTTCACCAGCCACTCTAACTGTACCAAACACGAAGTTGGCAAAACATTCTGCCATTGAAACCTGCAAAACGCCCCAGCTGCTATTATTCCCTTCTCCATCATGAGAAGCCATTTTTAGGCTCTGTCATATAGCGAGCCACTCTTCATCCAGTGGAATCGCAGGGGAAATTTGAGAACAGGGAGAGAAGGGGCGTACAAACATCTTACACTGCTTTCACTATCTCAACTAACAGTTCAGCTGCACTGGGAAAAACATTTTGTGTAAAATTACAGATCCCTACAATGCATCCTCTTGCCTGTAAGTGCTCAAGTTGCAGCATTGACTAATGACAGGACAAGGTCAGAATTCTTTACTCATCAGTAAAGGTTAAGTTATTGAAAACAGTACTAAACACACCAATCAGTGTTTCCACGAAGAAGGAAACGGCACTATACCCACTACAGGGCAACCGCGTGCAAGGGCCGGACTGACATTCAACAAGACAAGGTACCACAAGCCAGCACTCATGAGAGAATCCCCCTGCAGTATCACTGCTCAGCCCTTCGCCGGCACCAGCCTCGTTGTCCTGCCGTCATTACGGCTCCTCCCCATCACACACATCCAGCTGAACCCTAACCTAGCTGCTGCTTTACTGACAGGTAACACGAGATCTTTTCTCTCCAAACCACACTTTTTCACCTGATACATCAATAACCACCTTTTTTCCTCTGTATAAAATGTGCAGCTGCTAAAGCAGTCTACACAAATCATCCTTCTCAGCAGACTACTATTCAAATGCTGAATACTTCCACATCTTCACCAACACTAAGAACAAGTTATTCACATGAATGACATCTTCATGTTTTGTACCTTATCATATTAGCCTTTCAGTCATTGAAAGGATAGTTTTGGTTATTTTCTATTTAATAATTTGATATTTTTAACTATTTAGTATTTATCTCTTCTGGGTACTACTCCCTTTGTGTTTTCTTCTGCCTTAAACTCCATGCACAGAGTAAGGACGAAGAATTGTCTTATGGAATGACTTTTCCTTCAAACCTCTTCCTACGGTTTACTACCTCAGCAGCACCTCCAAAGCTGCTAACTGCTGGCACGTACACACATGTAGCTATAATTTCTTTTTGCAAGTTGTGAACCATCCTACACACTATTAAGACAAGCAAATACAAATAGCTGCAGTGCTGTCATAGTACAGCATGGGTTTTAAATTTGCCCAATGACTGAAGTCAACAAGTTTATTACTGTTTTTCAAGACTGAGTCCTAACCCACCTACTCAGACAATCATGGAGTGATCCAAGCACTCATAGCCCCAAAGATTTTCAAGTCTTCACTGTCATGCTTAATGTTAGGCATTTAAGTAGTCTTTTGCTTGCAGTTAAACTTATTCAGGGCCTTACTTTCTTTGCTGGATTAGGTCCAGCATTTTCAGCCTGCTCTAAGATCAAGTCCTCCCATCAAGATTCAAATGACTTGTTTTACAAAGCCTCGCAGAGAGGACAACTTATTCAGACAATAAATATGCCAGAGCAGTTCAGAACAGGGAGCAAAGACTCAGGCTACTCAAGTTTTATAAACCCCCAGAAAGTTCCTCTGCTTGAAAGATGGTAACAGACTGTCAAAAAGGGTTCAAGCAGCTGTCCACATGGCTCTCCTCAGCTCTCTGGAGTGTGGCAACGCGTATTGTTTGGCGTAATCATGACACAGATCTGCATGTGTATGTCTTCAATAATTCATGCTGCAGCTTGTCTCACTGTGGGGACAGATGTCAGTGAAATCAGTGACAGCAGATCATACTGATCCCTCACATAATCATGTGAGGGCTGATCCTGCAGCGACACTGAGCCTTGGGAACATGCCCGTCAATGCTGATGCGAGGATGACAAGAAAAGGCAGACACAGGTATGTATGTGCAATACATACACATAAGAAAACACACCACTGCATACGCAGCACCACTGTGCATTTCCACAGGTATCACGGAATATAAATTAGGTAAAGTCAGAGCAGCGATCATAGTTTGTAGATGCAACAGAGGCGGCCTGTTCTAGAGACGCCCCATGTGATGGATGAGTGTAAGTCACAACCTCATAGCTTACATGAACGCTGTGCAAGTTCACATGCGCTTCAAAACAAACCAATGGTTTCCTCTGGTTTGCCTGCTTCTTTGAAAGCTTCGATGCCAAACTAATGCAACGCCTCCTTTTACATCCATACCATTTTGCATTATATTAGTCTTCTCAAATATCGCAACAGATTACAGAAGGCAAAGTACAGTTATACCCACTACAAAGCTCAGATATAATCTCTCAGGGAGAGAAAGTGACTTAGCGGTAATTAGAATGATTGGATCCTTTCATCTGATTTGAAAAAAAAATAATCTATTGTTCTTGGACAAGACCCCCACATTATTCTCAGCATTAAATGGGTTCCTGTTCTGGTTTTTTAATCCAATGTCTAGTCTGAATTGTTGCATGTCCTCTGTTTTGATACTTTAAAGAACCATCTGATTCATTATTTATGTTGGGTTTTTTTTTCAAATACACAAATATTTAGCTCAGTTTGGTTAGCTTTCTAACTAAGCATATTTATCTTTTGCTCACTTGATTTCTGTATCTGTCTTTGAAGTACCAATTAAGAAAATCTACAGCTAAATTAATTAGGCATGTTACACCTTCTACCACTGGCAGAATTCAAGATGCCCCAAGTTATACAATAAAAATAGGAGTGAAAAAGTTGTCCCTCCATTTAACTTTTATGGAAGCATTTTAAAAGCCCAAGTGAAATCTTTTCCTTAGAGTCATATATCAGAATATGACATGTGTCTATACATACTTCCACATCCAGCGAAATCCCATAGGCAAGTGCTTTGCAAGAGATACCTATTTCCAGAGAGGGCCATAGCAATAAGACAATCATTGGGAAGCTCTGGCAAAGCTGGATTTATACAGAGGCAGTGTCTCCTCCAAGTGACTTGAGTAATAGCCAACAGTCACTTTGCATTGTTGCATAAGTGGTCTTCATGAAACCTGGCAATTAAAAACATGACAGGTGGAACGCATGCCCCTAGTCCAGTCCACGTCAGTTGATACTCACGCACTACAGTGAGAGATTTACCACAACTCTAAAGATCAGGCATTTCCAATACACAGAAGGGTACATTCTGCAGTTTTGTCTTTCAATCGCTTCCTTTCCTCTTGTTATGAGAGCATGCAGAGTATTATCCCCAGCGATGCCAGCCCCAGCAGAACACTCATCTAAGATCAGTGCATTTAAAAAAAGGACATTAATTTCTCATTATACTGGGATCAGATTGTTTTCAAGGCAACATCCTGACTGAGTCAAAGTATCTCATTAGAGCTGCCATGCATACTGTTGTTTAACATCATGTGCCATTTTTCTTTGGAAGGTGCATTTACATAAACATTTCTAATCACAGCCCTGTAAAGAGACACAGTATAATAATTTATGACTTTTAGGTAATATGTCATATGAATCTTAACATATGGCATTACACTGTATGATGGCAATCTTGGCTCTTCTGAGGGAACCTGGATAACATCCAGTGAGACATGAATGAGCCAAATGCAACAGAAAACCATATCAATGCTAATCCAGGTTTACACCTTTCATTCAGCTCTCCAAGCTTTCCACCAGATGGTTTTGCACAGAAGCATTAATGCCAGAAATAATGGTGTAGACTACCCCGGTTTTCAGACATGCTATTTCTGAAGCCTCGAACATGAAAACAATCCTAGTAAATGGCACCAGCAATTCACAGGTGCAAGAAATGGTTTGAAGCCTTTGGAAGAAGGTGCCGAAAGATGACTTAAGAGCTTCACCATTCTGGGTCACAACCGCTTTCTTTGTTTTGCAAAGGCAATTCAGGGCAGCTTCCTTATCTACTTTACAGAAGCCCTTTGCCAACGAACACCGCCAGTTCACAAGACATTAACAAAACGCGGAAGGACTTGGCACAGCACAGTACTAACTGCTGCCATGAAACTTTGTATCAGACAGCCGTTTTTCATCAGCACCCAAATGAGTGCTCACAGACACCAGGTCAGGGAAAACTCCGCTGTGTACACGAGTTCATTACCATACACGGCAAGACACCATGCATTAGTTTTGCTGTGCCATTACACCGACCCAATCGTAAGTATCAATTCTAGAATCACGTTTTCAAAGCTTGAGTGTCTCGGGCTCCACAACAGTCTGCTTAAATCATCTGTAACGGTAACTCCTTAGATGCCCACAAGGGATTTTACTCAAGTCTGTGACGATACAGTACTGCGCAAAATACTCATGTCGATGTGTCACAGTATCACGCACAGAAGAAAAATATAACTTGAGATTTCAGAGACCAATAAGGAGCTGATACCAAAATAAAATCATCTAAGTACAAAAATGGTGCCCAGATGACCTTCTTGTACCATCTTATGGGAGTGTAGACATTGAGTCATAGAGATAACACCTAGGGACATACTTGTTCAAGCGTGCACACAACTGCACTCGTTTTACCCTGGACAGGTAAAGAAAGGGTTGTGCTTACATACAATACGTAATTCAGAAAGTAACTTAAGTAGTTAACATCTAGCTTACAGAAATTTAACTCAAGTTTAACACTAGTAATGAAATACACAGTGCGAAAGTGTTAAACAGAGGCAACGCTATCGTGGAAATTACAGGCTTGCTTTTGCTACTTAGCTTGGGAGTCTTGTTCTGTTCTTAACTTTTTCTCGGCGTCCAGCTGGGAACTGCAACCCAAGTTTATTCCTTTCTCTGTATCTGGATCCTTCTTCACACCCAGTCACCATTTTGTTGGAGGTATTACTGCTAAGCATGAACCTGTTCCAAGAGATCTGTCATATCCCATCTCCCGTAACAACACTAACTTCCATTTCTCAGCCTACATCTTGCCATGAAATGGACCTACATAGTAGAGATACATCTAGAAAAGGTGAGATATGGCTGTAAATTATTTCCTTCTTGGAGAAAAGTGCTCTCCAGGAGCTACAAGTACTGTTTTGTAGCAGCTACCAAGTTTAAAAAGGGTAAACTGAAGGAGATGAAAGAGAATCTGCTTTCCAAGATGCAGAGAATCCAAAAGTGGGTACATAAGTAACATACCCATCTCTGCACCCATTACAACCAAGAAGTTCACAGCCTCACAGAAAACTTGCCAAGCTCACCAGCCCAACTGTTACAGGCCTTTCTCTGTACCTTAGCCACACAAGTGGTTTCATCCCTCCTTTCAAGATCCACTAGCACAAACAGCAAACTGAACTGATCGTGTACTTGTAAAACTCTGGAGATTTACAAGTCACTGCCTGTCCCCAGCTCCAACCCTAGTATCATGCAAAACAGCAATCACTGCATTTGCATTCACCTGATAATACATCAGAATTTTATCAGCTAGAAGAAATCCAGCAAATATTTCTCAGTTTTGCCTGTGTTATTTCATGTATTATTTACTTCTACTTTGTACGTTATTTTCCCTATATATGAAATAGTCCTTGGAAGCTCCAGCTTAAGTGTTTGGCTTAAATAAACACCCACAATGAAGTGTTTTGTCTCAGGTCACCTGCAAAGCCTATACTTGAATTGAAAGACAGCATCTGGTACATCCTCCACATACTATTAAGAACGGCAGAAATAAAAATGTCAGAATGATTATTGTTGAGGGATGATTCAAGTCACTAGACTGACCACCACAGAGAGCCCACAGACTGGCCACAACGCCCCTGTATTACCGGGGAGGGTGGGGGGTGTTTGTCTTGGGGCTTTTGTTTGTTTGGTTTTAAACACATCTAATCAGAAACACCCTGATCACAGTGGATTGCATCAGGCAGTGCCTTTGGAATTAATAAGACACCTCACAAAGCTTTGATTTAGTTCTCGACAGTGTTGATACAAACACCAGGATCAAGTCTTCCCATATCTTATCTTACAGACTATATAAAGCTATGAGACTTCCCCAACATACTCTGGGCATGGGCAGTGGGAATCTATAGGAACCCTCTCCATGCCAGGAAGGCATTTTTTAACGATTCCTGTTCTTCAACACACACAGCCCCATTCATGTCTCAGCATTCTCACGTGCTTAGCTTCACAGAAGGCTCTCTTTGTCTGAGGCACCTAAAAATGGCATCTCCCTGGTCCTAAACGCTGCTGGCCATAGGGGACATGCCCCTTATGTGACACATATGAAGAGCACATATGTCAGCTTTTTATTTCCTAAAAAAAAGCCACACACACAAAACCACAAAAGCCCACTCTTTTTTCCACAGATGCATGATGAGCCAGCTGTCAAGGAAATAAAATTTTAAGCTTCCTGCCTTGAATGTACATTTTCAGAGCAGTTGAACAAAACAGCATATTGCCAACATTGTTCCAGAAGCGTAAGGAAGAAGAATGAAAAGATTTAACTTTTGCTGTTAGATCCCTGGTTCTTTTGTAGTAGACATGGCTCCATCAGACACAATGGCTTTGTTACAACACATTTCATTCAGGGCTAAAGCTCTGAATATTCAGCAGGGCTCCAGGCTAGTGATTCTATTGCAGCTAGGTTTCTTGTCTTCCAGGAAGCCCTTGACAAAGGTCACAAACAATTTGCTCGTTCCTCTTATTAAAATAAAGATGGAAAGCATTGATGATAGTTCTGCCCAGCAGCTAACTTCATCATCTGTAGCAGTTCCAACATATGCTTGTGAGATAATGAAAAATATAGCATTAAATACAGTGGCAGATTGAATCTTGTTTCAGGGTAAATATAGTAAGTCATTTTTTTTTCCTCCTCATTTCCTCAGAACCTGTTTAGCATTAGACTGTTAATATCATCACTGATACATGACAAAACCATTGCATAATATACTGCATTCGAAGTCAGCCCCCCCATAAAAGTGAGCAATGACGAAGTACGAACATTATTCAGGCATTCATAATATCTAAGTGCTCTGAGCCAGCCTTGTTCCAGCATGTTTCCACTTGCAGACCTTCAAGGAACTTGGCTTTAGGTTGGGCTGTGCACCTCAGTCTCTCACTAAGTCAGGTTCAAGAGAGAGTCACTTCAGACCTCTTTTCAGGTTCTACAATTTTGCACAGGTCCTCGGCCCTTGCAGTTGGCCACTGTTGCATTACTTACTGTCAAAGCACACCTCAAATTGTATTCTTGTCAACACATAAGATGGCTGGTTTATTTTTTCCAAGGAATCTTAATTAGAAGCCTAGACAGTATTTTTCTCCAGCTTTCCAGTGTTCCCGTGTGAAATATATACCTATATTTTCAATAGACCAAATATAGGTGGGGTTCTCAATCCTCACATTCTGCTTCATGATGGTGTAATACCAGCAATGACCAATAAATCTGCATATGGAGTCAAATCACTGCACCATGTGTTTCCACATACTCCAACAGAGATCAAATTGTTTTTATTGTTTTCAAGGTACCTTTCTAGATATTTCACAGGCTCATCATAAAACCAAGTGTACAAAACCCCCTAGAATTTGGCAGGTTTCAGAGACATACGCTTTTGAAATATGGCTGTAGCACAACTAAAGTCTCTCAGCTAGTTGCAAAAAGGTTCGGGCCAAAATTGTCCCAAATATCACCAGTCATTTTTATCACACACTTAACTGTAAGCTATTTGCAGCACCTGCCTCATTTCTGTGCTAAATTCTGAAGAAAAAAAACCCATGGAGTTGCATACGATTCAACATACACATTGACCAACTGCTTCTTTCCCCACAAAAAGGAATGGCAGGTAGTGCTGTTGACTGCCCCATGGTGCTTACTGAAAAGGTTTGCAGTTTCCTCTGTAGTACCCACAGACTGAGCCCTTGACACCTGGTAGCATTACATGTTAGGCTGCAAGTTTCATCACTGAGGTAGAGAAACAAATTAGTTCCTGATCACAGAACCTAATAAAACCTTTTGATACAAAGCTGCCAGTGCAGTCCGAAGTTTATTTCAAGAGGAACACAGCACAAAATAGACCTCTCAGATAGTGTTACACTAGAAAGGCAAAGGTTGTAAAAGGTTTCTTTATGGAGTATGCTATGATATCTCCTATGATGCACCTGCTTTTTGATGCAAGACTGGTATAAGCAATTGATATCCAAGTCCTCGATCTACCAGATAGTTACAAAGTAAGCCATTACAGTACTGCAAAAGCATTACCACCACATCAGCTGAATGTTTCTGCTGTTGGTGCTCTGTAGAGTTCACAATCAGAAGCAGCAGAGTCCTCATCTTGCTCTACCTGGACTTAAATTCCACAAGTTACACCTTAGAAGAAAAAGAACACTCCGCTCACATGTTATCACCAGGGATGTGTAAGCTACGGACACTTCAAGGAAGAGTTCACACTCAAATACCTGCGGAACAGCAAGAAACGAACTGACAAAAGATTTTGTCAATTGTACCACATTACCAGCCAGTCTCAAACAGCATCACTGTAGCACTCAGTCACGAGCCCTGCAGCAGAGCCTTAAGAGCTGCAGAAGAGAACACAGCACTCTGATTCCCACTGGGCCACTGCCTGAAGCATTTTTGCCAACGACTCGTTACCCAGATGTGAAATGATGAATGCCAAGTATTTATTTTACAGTGCTTTTTAGCACAGCAGTCAGGAAGAGGTGGTAAGAGACTGTGACCTTCTGTAGCCATGAAAATGCACAACCCAGTTCTTGCCGAATAACACATTC
Source organism: Cariama cristata (assembly GCF_000690535.1). NCBI lineage: Eukaryota > Metazoa > Chordata > Aves > Cariamiformes > Cariamidae > Cariama > Cariama cristata. Next base: position 58,526 of record NW_009606518.1, on the reverse strand, counting down.
ATGGGCTTAATTCAATCAGGTTGTTACCGAAAATCATAACCAAGAAAACTCTCTAAACCAAATGATAGTTTAGAAAGCCGATATTGGTTTATTGCAGCGCCAGGTGCATGGGGGATCGCTCCTCCAAGCATGCACATCGAGTAAAGCAAAAATACATATTATATACCATGGGACATTTGCACATTTACAGTACACTACATATTCATTGTTATTCATACTTAGGATTGGTTATAAGTTTCTCGCTACTAATGTAAATTAGTACACATCCTCAGTAAGCACTAATGAAGCCTCTATATCAACTACGCATGTTCCCCAAGCGGGGTTTTGCCCTCTTTCGGGGGGGCCATTTGAGTTGGAGGTCACGATCTCCCACTACCACAATCACCTCTGTCCTGCTCTCAGCCACTTTATTGTTTATGTCTGTGGGTTGTAATGTTTTTTCAGCTTGGCTCCCTTCATGTCTAGAACTCCATCTCTTGAAGGCCTCTCTCCACATTCTTGCCTACTGACTTAGATAACAGCGTCCCTTCTTCTATCATTTGTTCTTTTTCTTGATGCTTCCCAACCTTGAGACGCCAGGCTAAAGAACATACCTGTTTTTCTGTTAATTTAGCTGAATTCTTTAACCCTTTGGTATCAAGGTCAGGAGCACAGCGTCACCTTACAACAGCTGACATGCCGGCACCATGTATTCTGTACACAAATTCTGCATGAACAGTTAAAGCACTAGGTTAACCCTCCTCTCTGTTGGCACTCTACAAGAACTTAGCACACAAGTAGTGGATAGTACTTTCTTGTAGCTGCTTCACATTTTGCTTCTCCACTTACACAAAGATACACGCTTTGGGGGTAATTTCTACACATGTATACAGAGATATCTGGTTTCTTCACAGGTGCAAGCTAAAAAGGAGTGCTGCCCATGTGTCTCCCCCTGGCATTTCAGATATCCTTCCCTTCTTTCCTTGGGGCTTCAGGATGGCTCTGGCCTTGATATTATGACCTCCGATATATTCTGCAGGCTGAAGCAGTCAGCCAAACGTGATGTAAGCAACCAGTTCAACTTTTTCTAGTAGTATGTACATATATTATACTGATACTTTTCACTGACAGAATAAAAACCATGGTGAACTAAGTTAGTAGCAAGACAGAAGGTTTATGAAGCAGCTGCTGTAACCTTTACAGCTAACAGCAGCAGTGTTTGTACCAAGCTCTTGAGAAGCAGGGTGAGTGACAGTTAAGTTTTGAGAAGGAATGACTCATTTAAACCCCACTGCTTAACAAGAGAACATTTAAGAAAAATCCTGCAGATGCATTCCTACTGCAAGAGCATTTATCTTCAAGACAGCAAACTGCACTCCTGCTACTTTATTGAAGGGTGCTACAGCTCTCAGAGCGACTTAACAGCAACAACACGAGGAGCAGGCAATACACAGCTAACCAAGCAGTTACAGGGAAAGCCATGGCTGTTCACACCAAAGTGCGATGTAACCACAAACATCACTGCAGTGCAGCACAGGTAAGAGAAACCAGCATCTCTAGGAGAACTAGTCAGGTAAATTCTCTGGATACTTCCCCACTCCCCTCCGATATCCCTCTACAGGTATACCTCCTGACCTGGACCCATCTTCACAGTCAAAGGCCTTTTGTCTGGAGAAATTCCTTCAGCACATCCTCACACCTCTCATTATAGCAAGCAATTCTAATAAAAATCTCCAGACAGTGCAGGGTGGCTCCCTTCTCACCTTAATGAGGAGTGGCAGTTCCACTACATTAGCCAAGTGAGGCAGGAGACCAGCGACCAACATATCTTTTTTTCCCCACTGCTGAATGTTTTGCATTTCCCATTCCTGTTGTGTTGCCAAAGGTGAAGCCGAGAGACAGCATACAAACGCAAGAGACATAACCCGCCAAAAAGCTGAGGAGGGCCAATATTTGAAATAAGCATCATTTTTTACTGGTTTGCAAGTGGCAAAGTGCGATTTGTGAACTGCTTTCCCAAATGAGACACCCTATCTACATTTATGATGTTAAACTGCTTTGCATAAAGAGTTCCTGCATTATGAACAGGGAAAGTCATCTCTCAAAATGTTTTAGCATACTGCAACACAACTGAACCACAAAAGCCTTCCCTTGAAGAGTTACACTCAGAAGGAAGAAATAAAAAAGTTGCTTACTGCTTGAACACCTTTGATTTTCACTAGGCATTAACTCCAATATTCAAATGCAATCCTTTGGCCAGAACAGAGGCTGCTCAAGGCAATGATATCTATTACAAGCAGCCACCCTATAAAGGAAAACTGCGGTCCATCATTGGACAGACCAGAAGCACATACTTAAACTCACATTGGTTGCTGGCACCAACAGCTATTTAATAAGGCACAGTGCTGCTCTCGGGCAAACAGCCCTTGGGTTCTCAGAACACACATGCAGACCCCGGAAACGGCAGTTTCACTTCAGCAGCTTAATTAAAAGCCTGACTCTGAAGCTATTGCTCATTTTCCCCAGGAACTCTTTCATGTTAGGTTCCATTTTGTCATCACTCATGATATTAAAAGCAGAAAACAGGGAACCAACATCACATCTCATTTTCTGTCTGCCTTCAAAGCCTTTAGCCTGAGGAGATAGCACCACCACTTCAGGTCCCACAGATCTACTCAGCAGTGCTGATTTGCTGTTCACAGAACACTCCCACTTAAACCTTGGACCCAGATTTTTCCTGTTTAGCCTGAAGTCAGTATCTTAAATCTTAGTACTTCACCTTTCTTGCCTATTTCCTCACAATGTAACTTAAGATGTTAGTTCTGAGGCTTGAAGAAGCCAAAAAAACATTCCTTACGGTATGATCTTGAAGAGCTTAACCCACAACTAGCCATGTTTAATGAAACATTAGGGTTTAAAATAGCAATCAATTTATTAGCATTTACTAAAGACTTCTGGAAACACTTTAAGTCCTGCATTTAGATTTCTCTAGTGATGTTACAGCAAAAAAAAATTTGTCTTCTGAACTGCTTGAAGATGTTTTAGTCAAGAAGCCCATGACCTACAGATATGTATACAGCCCTGCAATTTCAGTTTCCGTTGCTATTACTAGCATCATTTAGCTACTCCACTGTCTGTTCAGATCATGAGAACATTATTAAATCAATTAGCCCATACTGCAGCTGGGAAAACTGAGACTCGATGACTAAAGCTGCCTGGTCACCCATGTTGGAATAGCTATTAGGAGCACTTAAGCACAGAGACATCAGCCAAGACAGGGATGTACAGTCATTATAGCCAGTGGTTCTTCAGTTTGAAGGCAATCATCCAGATTTTCTTGGAGAGAGATAAAAACAAGGCAGCAGGAGGAAGGTGGGAATAACAGACAAGAAAGGAGAAAAGCACATTTTGCAGTAGTATGTGCAGATTGAGCTATTCGGTATTCTGAGCCGAGAAATTGATCTTAATGATTAAAAAAGCTTTCCTGGATGAGAGAGGTGTCCAAATATTCAACTGATCCAGTTCAGCCAAACAATGCAGTCAGGTCAGTTGAAAGTTATCACACCAACAAACTGCCAGTTTGCCTGAGACGGTGAACACGCAGCCCGTGGAGCTCACAGCAATGGAAACGCTGCACAGCGGTGCCAGGCAGCCCGGGCTAGGCTGTTCTGTCAGGTGCACTGCCAGAGCAAGCTCACACTTCCCCTTCTCTTCGAGTTGTCCTCTGAACACCAAGGTGCTAAATATTCACGTGAGCACTCACTGAAATAGACTGCTATTAATTTCATCAGACAACTAATTATAAGGCGAACGATGTAATGAAATACACAACTAAGTTATAAACTGACAACTTGGGTAAGTTCCAACTATAACCTTACCCTAGATATGCCAGAGACTATACATTTCAAACACAACTGCAGTAATTTTAGTGCTGCTGGGGAGATGGGCATGTATGGTTTTGGAATACTCATTGGTGAGGCGGTATTTACAGAACCTACAGAACCAGGAACAACTGTCCCATCTTGCCTTCCCCCCCCCGCCCCCAAGGAGGATCTCCAGAGTACAGCATTGCTAGCCATCCTGCTCAGATGGCGAACCTAAGGCAACAAACCTCTTGTGCAACTCAATACACTGAAAAAGGATATAAAGAAGCCTCCTGTCTCACACCAAAGGCTATCAGAGGCCCAACACTGAACCTTGCTAACAGAGCATGTAACCTCTCACATGAAGTCAATACTAGTTACTTTTAGTTACTTTTTTCATCCTTACATCTCCTACTGGCAGATTGTTTTAAAACTCAATAGCTCCTAACATCACAGCCCATCTTCCTATGTCCAGTGATTTTACCCATGGTCAGTTTGTATACTTTTCTTTGCATGCCCATTTCATCTCTCAGCTTAAACAGCTTGTCTCCCTGACATATTCCTAGACAGACACCATCACACAGGTCTAACCAAGCCAGTCTTTCCAGCCTTGTCTCTTTTTTTTTTTCCTGCCTCTAATTGTACTCATGCCCTCTTTCCTCATTTGTCCCAGTTTGCCATCATCTTTACTGTACCTTGCACAATGCTTCCCTGCCTTTATGAGAATCAAAAGCAAAAAACCCTAAAGAAACTGGACAGGAAGAAGTACAGCTCAATTTCAGCACTTTTCCGAAACTTTTAAATGGTATTTATACTTAAACAAGCAAAAGCTTTGGAGTTATTTGGTACAAAAATACTGCACGAAGAGAGCTGTGGACCGGCCACACAAAAGTCAGTTGCAAGTCTCAGCATCTTCTCTCCTGCTATTTTTTCAGCCCATTCTGAGTAAATACTAGCAGCAGCAGAAGCCAATTACATAAAATATCAGAAGCCCAATTAATATTTGGGCACCTATAGATGAGCATTATCTAGCAAGACTTTCAAAGCAGGTTAAATACCTGACTGACTCTCACTTAATCGGAAGTAGGCACATAATCTGCTTTGACACTATTAACCCTACCTGACCTGAGATGTAAACAAATATTTTTTGAGAGTCAGGGTCCAAGCAAAACATTCATAAGCATTCAAGTGATGTGGACATTGCAGAGGCATAGGAAGATCATTGCCTGACACATCAAGCCCACAGAAAAACTCAGAAGGATAATCCAAGTCTCCCACTCTTTTTTCGCCCCTTCCTTCTGGATTATCCACCTCTACTTGTTCTTACTACAGCCATCGTATCCTTTGCCTTTTACCATGCTCCAAATGCACGCAGTTCACTCTAGTGAAAACTCTCTCGGCACAAGGGGCTAGTTTGGAAACTTAGCCCAAGTCAGAGCAACCTCACTTACACCAAACCATCTCTGCACTCCTCCCACCCTTCAAGGAGCCTCAAGTAGGAAGGCTAATGCAAGCAGGGGGTGATGAACTAGCCAAGGAAGAGTTACTATGAAATCATACAGTCATCATTAAGGTCATCCTCTATCACCAACTGCTGCTCATACATCCCTCCTGTCAACATCTGGCCATTGACCTTACATGACTTCAGAATTTATTTTTCTCAAACATCTACTTTTGATGTTTCTATCCCTTTAAGTCACTCCTGCTAGTAACCAAGTATGTAATTTGCTATTTCCACCTGCTATGTAAATTGATTAATCGCAGGCAAACATAAGGCTGATTCTCATGCTGAGGAGGAAGGAAATCTGTATCAACTAATCTTTTTAACAGTTAAATTTCATAAGGCTTCCACCAATGTTAAACCTCCAGCCTGTGCTCCAGCTCAAAACCCACCTTTGTTCTGGTCAAGAGGGAATAACTTTTCAAAAGATTTTTAAACATGCTGTAAATCTCAGCACAAGAAATACAAAGACTGTTTTCTTTATTTCAGCCTAACACAACAAATATTCCATCAGGCATGCAGGACTATACAGATGGTTACTGAAGTGAATGGACCATCTTTCAAGGGCCAGTTGCAAAGTGACACCCTCACTTTGTCACTCCAGCTTCCCACTTAAGGCAGAGTTCGAAATTCTTCATAAAGAAGCATTCTGCAGATGGCAACATTTAGACATGATGTATATCACCTTTAGGGAAACTGAGAGGTTATACAGCATTAAGAATGTCCCTGGCACTGTCATCCATCACATTATCAAAGTGAGAAAGTTAGAAAGTAACCCTCCTTGGTGGTCACTCAAGCTCTCTGTACTTTGCCAAGGGGTACGGAAAACTCTCCTGCACTCAGCGAGCCAAAGAATCATTGGGACAACCCCAGAAACAAACAGCAGTGTCCTCCTCAGCTCAAATGGAATGACTTCACTGTTGCCTTGCCAAGTGTTAAGTCTCACCGTTATAGACTTCTCATCTACTCCCCACAGAACCCATCTTGAAAAGAGAAAGGCACGTCCCATATTTGATGACCCTTACACTGATTCTTCCACCAAAGTCGCCTGAGAAGCTGAGCAAGTGCTGCTTTCTGACCCCAGGAACTGTGTGCAACTGTCAGACACCCACAGGAAATCCTGCACCAGCAGGGTGCTTGGGGCTCAGCTGCCCCTCAGGCCAGGACCTCCCAGGTGAGAAAAGCAAGCTGTACTTTCCAACAAGGCAGCGAAGGAGACCTCAGGGTAGTACAGCTCAGCGGTAAGATAAAACAAGAAAGAAAAGAGAAAAAGAGGTAATTCCTTGACGGGCTTGGCACTGTAACAAAGCATGTCACACGCTGTAGCACTGTAAGGAGGTACTAATGAATCAGCAGAGCTAAACGCTACTATGTAGCATTAGAAATAAGAGAAGTCAGAAGGATTAGATTGAAGAAATGCAAAGGGAGGGAATAAAGAAGAAAACATAGCCTATGCTAATATGTAGTGAAGGTGATAGAAGAATCAAGTGGGATAAAGCAGAAGAGGCAGCCATAAATGAACATGAACAGAAAGGAAGCTAACCTGACAAAGCACAAGATTAAGCAGGCCTGCAGCAAACAGAGGTTGATTTTCAAGGCCTAACTTTGTATGGGAAGTCACGTACCGATCCAGCCATTACCGGAAACCGGCTTTCCCCTTTTCGGCATTTCATACGGATATCAGTACATTTCTACCTCCGAGCGATTCCGTGTGCCAAGGTCACTGAAGTAACTGTTGGACCCAGAGCCAAGGGTAACAAATACCCCTACAAATGTTTCAATGAATTATTTTTTTTCTGCAGATTCCACAGCAGTATGAACCAGGGGTCTGGTTGCCCACCTCCTACCCTATACCATTGCATCCATGCCCAAGAAGTTTTGTCTGCCCATCCCATGGGGTTGTCAGACTAATTTTATTCCTTTTTCTCCCCCCATGACAATTCCCATTATCAGAGATCCCCTTCCAAGTGGGATCACTGGGTAGCTGCCAGACAGGCACTCTAAGCGAAGCTGTACCCTTGAAGAATCACACGGGAGCTCTCAGTGCAGGTACCTGACCCATGATGGTGACCCTGCAGCGTTATGAAGCTTCACTAACAGCTTCCTCCTTCAGCACCAAACCTGCAAGGTACTAGATCTTTTGCTAGAGACAGGAGCCAGTGACGGGCTCTCGCATCCTTCAAAGAAAGGAGTGGAGACTTCTCTTCCTCCCTAGGCACTACATATGCAAACTCACTGATATCCAGTTCTTCTGATGTGTTTATGGTGAAGACTTCCAATGTACTATCACCCCCCCAACTTGCAAAAGAATACAAAACACCTCTACAAGCCAAATGATGGCCCAGCAGATCAGCTGAAATGCTTACATCTGCTGTTAAATAGCTTGCATGGATAAAAGACAGCTTGCTCAAAGGATGACTGTTAGGAGCTTATTAACACTTGAGGGTCAGCATTACAGCAAGGCTCAGAGAGAGCTACTGTAGAACGGCATAATGCCACAGTTAACTGAAGTGAAAGCATTTTGAAGGAGAAAGCTGGCAGTGCAGCAGCCATAAGCAAGTCAAAAGACACACCTGAAAGATACCTACATGCAAACATAAGACAAGCAGACACACAAACTACCTGTACCATGCAAAAGGCCTTCCAGACAGTGGGCCTCCTGTTCATTAATACCGTATGAAGTCAAGCAATACCTATCTTCTATGTCTGATTAGTTGAGAAGTAAAGCTTTACAATTAAAGAATAAAATACCGTCTGCCATAAGCAGCAGCACAGTCGATACATGTAACAGACACAGGTTAAAAGGCTGGCTAAACTCACTTTCCTCCCTTACTCCCATAAAGCTGCTTGTCCTAAAGCAGCAGGATTTACCCCTTCAGTCTGCCTTCAGGTAGTAACAACTCCTCCTTTTGTGTTCTACTACAGCCTCTTCCTCTTTCAGCTCCTTGTTCTCCCTTCCCTCCTCCCACTCAGCCCATGCAGTAATCTTTCCATCCCTCCTGCAAGCATGTGTTTATCTCTTTATTTTTAAATGTTACAGCTTCCCAACATCTGTCTCTGTGTGGTATAATCTTACTGATGAAATATTTCATGTTTTCCTTGAGCCCTCATCAATATGTCTCTGTGTTATCAGCTTAGCAGATGGAGACACAGAAGAAATAACCTCAGCTTACCTGGGTGATTTCTTCTTAAGCACATACTTACTGTACTCCAGGACAATAATCATCATAATTTTAGCAATGCAACATGATATCTCTCTGTAGCAAACTAAATTCTCTCCTCTTATGTCACGTATGCCTACTTCACTGCATTTTTCCCCTTGGATTCTCCAAATTCTTCTCACTGAATACTAATATTTCCAACCTCATTTCATACATACTGAAAAAACTCAGGGAGACAACAAGGCCCCCAAGAAAAGCCACTGGCATTGCCAGGAATCGAACCTCATTTTCCCATACTAAACCACACTCATAATGTCAATCTACATAGTCCTTAGCCAGATGACTACTCTTCTTTAAGAGCGTAAAGAAACACCACTGAAATGCCTCTGAGAATTCCAACCTGCCACAAAGCAGTACAATGCACGTTCCCGTATGTTTAAAACTCACTTGAGGAATCCTGGCAGCAGTAACATCAGGAGGTGCTTTGTCACTGACTTCTATCAAACCAGGTCTTTCTCTGTCTGCCTTGTGTTAACTGTGTGAAAATGTGTGTGTGTGGGGGGGGGGAATAATTGTCATGCTCAGGTAACGAGCCTTGGTTACTTGGAGCTCCACAGATTATCTGAGAAGCAAAAGAAAGTACAGCCAGTTCCTCCTTAGCCTTTTAAAGGATGCCTACAGTGCTAGGCTATTTAATCAGGCTTGCAGGGGTATCAGACACGCATGTTTCTGAAAAATCTCCACTTAAACATTCAGTGACAACTCAGCACAAGCCATATTAAGACTTCTCCAAGTGTTACTAGGAAGCAACTTGGTAAACTTGGAGACAGATTCTCTCCAAGATAAAATCACCCTTTATTTTGTCAAAAGTCTGAGTCAATAAAAATAATAAAAAAGCAACCACCACCAAATCAACACTTTTCCCACTTGCACTTCATATTTTGGAAGTTCCTCTCTTCTCCACGTAAAGTAAACATTCCAGTGATTATAAAGCACAAACAGGTTTCCTTAAGACATTCTCACCGCTATTGAATTGAGCCCCCAAAAGCCTTACTTCCTTTTCGTCACAGTTGGATTTTGTGTTAGCCTTCCAATGTAGTCAAAGACACTTGACCACGGCATTACACAGCAACAGCTCCCCTCTATAATAAAAGGAGGCAGGTGCAGTTCTCCTTTCTTCACCACTTCCTCTTTCCTACTGCACAGAAAGACTGCTCTGCACACAGAAAAAGCAAGTAAGCGATTATCTGAGAAACCATTTTGACTATTATTTACTGACCACTAAGGCAGTTAATGGCCCAGGGCAAAGCCTACAACCATTAAGGTTCTGGCAAAAAAAAGCCGTTCACCGTATTCAGCTGAACAGACATTTTGGTCAAGTCACCAATAACACAATAGCTGATTCTAATCCTTTGTCTTTGAGTTGCACTCAGCATAAAAATAAAATGTAAGCACTGTAAAGGCGACTGGAGGGAGGAGGTACACTTCGCAGGAGTAGCCTACCAACACACGCTAGCCTACCTGTCTGCAACCTCCACTGACATTTATAACCGTGTCCTCTTTACGCCATGCCTGCAAGCACAGGGGATCAAATACCAACAAATGCCAAGAGGAGGGCAGCCGTTAATGCTGTTCAGGAAACACACTGCTTGGTCCAAGGGCTCGTGGGCAGTGCTGCTGGGCGGTAATAGCAGCTGTAGAGGAAGAAGAATGGAGCCTGGTGTACTGAACAGCTCAGCCTAACACATTAGAGAATTATTACTGAACTGAAGGTTATTTGTTGTATTTTAGGGTGGGGGGAGGGTTTTTATTTATTTGGTTTATAATCCTATCTGAATAAAGGTAAACACATAGGGATTATAAATGAAATAAATCTGAAGCAGAATAGAATGGGGGTGGTAGGGGAAAAAATCTCAAGAGGGTCAGGAGATAATGAAGATTATACCTCAATATTGGGATTATGATGTTAGTTCTTTATTTCAATAAAACTGGATAGAGATCTTTTATATCAGGGACAGAGCTTAGCTGTAAGGACAAAGTAATCTTCTGGGAATTATGCATACAGGCTCGACATCATTTTTATTGGATGGCTGATGAACTGGAAAACTCCAGGATAGCCTGGTTTTAATTTGTAATCTTAATTTTCATATAAATCGGTACAGTTGGAGGAAGGGGGGCAGATGTAGAGGGACTCTGATGCTGTGCTAATATTGCAGCATTAAGACAGCACATGCATTAAGGCTGCAACTGTAACTCATCTAGTATCTGATCCTGTCTTTTTGTCTATCCATCTGTCTCCCATCTTCTCATCTATCCATCATTTCCCCACCAAAAAATCTCAACAACGACCCAAGAGCAGAAGAGACAAAGTTAGTGTAGTATTCCATTCATCAAGAACCATCTACAAATGTCTAGTTGCTCACCAGGAGGCAGCGGTGTGAAGAAAACAGATTCAGACAAGCCCCATGTTTTGGGATCAGCTCCATCCTGACCCTCCCATCTGAAACAGACTGCCCCCAAGCAGTGAGAGAGAACATTCAAGTTGCAGTTTTCAGTACAACCTAAACATGGGTCCTAAGCCCTATGGGCAGTGCAGCCCTGACTGTCAGATGGGCTGAGCATCCACAACTTCTGCTGGTAGTCTGTTGGGGAGGAATGGCGCAGAGATTCAACTGCCTTAAACCTTCAATGTTGCACACATTATTTCTACAAGATTTACCTTTTTCCTGAGGCCTTGGAAAAACTACTCCTTAGTCCCAGGAATGTTCTCTATGGCATTCTGCTGCTTCTGAACCCCACCGTACACAGCAACAGAAAATGGCAGGTTCAGCTTGAACTACAGGTCCACATCACAGCATCAAGTATGGTACAGAGGCTACTCCTGCCTGAACAACTGATGGTCTTAAGCAGGACACATAAAAGATAGCCCAACAGGCATCAAAGGGAGTGGGTCATACAACAGGGTGCTTGCCACTTACGCTGCCTGGTCTGGTCTATTAAGGCCCAGGTCAAATTCCCATCCTCCAAGACACAGGGACTCCCCATCCACAAGCTTCTCAAAGTACTCACTTCATACAACCATAACACCAGTGAAACTGCTAATCTGTCCCCCACACATAGCATTTAGTCTCTGCCTTAATTCACTAGAAATCATTTGTGAACTCTGCTTTTTGTTCTGCAGAGTTTAAGTTGTTTCTCCTATTTCTATCACCTCCTTCAGGAACAGGAGAGGAATTCTGGAATACAACTTAAGCAAGATGTGAACTGAAGCACACCTGTCATGGTACCTTAACGAAAGAAAAGCCCACTGGTCTTCACAACAGTTCCGTCACACAGGTTTCGTATGCACAGAGAGTAAGTACGTACACATAACTAACAGTCCCAAGTTGCATGACCATCAGGAATGAGTAACTGCCCTGGAGGTGATTTATTTCATCAGTAATACTCAGCTTAACAAGCAACAGATTGAAGTAGTCATGCTATCCCCCCAATCACCGGTATTCCTCTACCTTCTTGATAAGTAACAAAATCCACAGCATTGATAAAACAGCTGCTTTCACAAGGTCAGCAATAACCAAAAAAGCTCCCAGAATTCCATAGGACTTGAACATCCAAACAAGATTTCCAGGGGGAAAATTGAAATGCCAACAAGATTTATATTTACCTATGCAGATATCCTGCAATCCTAACCTTTAAAACACAGCCTATTATATTGGTGCTGAGGGACAGAAGAAAGAACCACCAAACTTATCACTCCATTTCCCAAATATACAACTACTGTAAAACGCAGAGAACGGGCAAAGCTATTTGTTAAAACCTGCTTGATACCACAATGGTGAGAGTGAATGACAGAAGAGCATTTGACCTACTTGGACTTAAAGTGTAAATTTCTTTATTTTATCACTATCATGAATGCCTTAAATCAATTCCCACTTCTGCTTTCGTTTCCAAGATGACATTCTGACATGCTGGCAGAAATACCGCACAAGCAAGCTAAGAAAGGGCTTATTTCCCTTTCCATGCTCCTCCCTCTTCCCCTGCCACATACATGTCTCCAAGCTCTTTCCCCACTTCAGTCCTCCACTCCAGGAGAGGCAACAAGTCACTAAGAGGAGGGAGCATAACCATCAACAGCAGTCACAGCAGTGCAAGGCATCATCACTGAGCCCGAGTCGAGTGTGGAAAATCATGCCAGGTAATAGGATTTCATCAAAACAGAAGCTAAAGACATACATGATGACATCTCATTTTGGACTTCCAAAAAGCCTCCAAGTGGCCCCGTAAGACCTTCCAGGAGAAGCAAGCAGTTGTGCACAGACAGACATTTTGTCTGCAAGTTAGACAGAGGGATGAAGGGAGGGGCAGGGGAGAGATTAGGATCAAATGGTCAATTAATATAATGGTTGAAGATTAACAAGGAGGTGCCCCAAGACACTAAGACCAGAGTTATTTACAGTCATTAGTCATGATTTAGGAAAGAGGCTGAGAAATGAGGTGATGACCTATGCAGATAACATCAAATCATTTGGATTAATCAAATCTAGAGAAGAGCAGCAAGGAACACTGAAGAGATAGGAGACAGAACAATTTCAGCAGTGAAAAAGTTAACGAGCATTGGAACAAAAAGAACAGGAACAATCCTGTGTCAAATTCTAGGCAGAGAATATTGCAAATCTGATAAGCCAGCCAGGTTTTTTTGGACAGCTGGACAAGTAACTTCTCTTGTAGCAGTACAGATCAAGAACAGAAAAGTATACTGGAAGTATCTGGGTATGGAAGCTACACTACAACATGGTGCCATATATGAACACTGCAAATGATGATAAGTTCCCTGTAAAGGGCTCGGATTTGGTTTTTTCCTTTAATTACACATAATCATTTCAGAAAATGATAGACAAAAACAAAACCAGGGAAAACTGAACAAATCAATTTAACTACTTTGTATGAGAAGTTTACCCTCAGTAAGACTGAAAGGCAGCCACACTAAAGTTCAAGACCAAAATTCTTTTTTGTATTTTTGCTGTTTATCCTTCAAATTCATTGTACCTTTGTTATTTTTTTAAAAATAAAACTATGACAATTACACATTTTTCAGTATCAGACAGTTGCCATAAGTTAGACTTCCTATTTATGTTTAAAAATAGCCATCTATACCATCACATATCAAACACCTTCGCGCTTGTTTTTACTACTCGGTCTCTGCCATTTTGCAACTGTCCATTCTGGAATTTTTTTTCCCTTTTCACTTCTTCCCTGGAATACCTGGTCTACTCATCATCAAGAAGATAGATGATTGCCATATCTTTCAGTGTAACGTTCTTATGTTTCTGCTGCATTACTTCATGACAGCATGAGTATACAGAACACATGAGACTTAAAACACTAATTTTATCACCTTGCTATGTCCAAGTGTCCATGAATCACTGGTCACATTAAATGAACAAGTTAAAAAAGCATGTCTAAACTAAAAAGCAGTGAAACTGAAGTGAACTCATTCCAAAATTCCTATTGGTCTCTATCATCTGGAGGACAGAAGTGCGAACTACCTAGCGGTGGGAAAAGATCAATTTTCTATTAGTTTTATGTAGTATTTTACAGCCTCCCTGTGTTCCTGTTGCTTCCAATAATTCTTTAACTTCTTATCAAGTTAAGAAAAGATACAGCAGAAAAGTATCTCCTGGCTACTCTGTCTGCACTTCTCATTAGCCCATCAAACCATTTATCAGCTGCGACCAGAACCTGAAATACATCCTTAGTGACATCCCAGAGCCAAAGAGATCTAGTGCATTCTTCAGCAAGGGAAGAAAGCAAACGCTGGCACAAAGCCCACAAGCGTGCCCTGGGGACAGATGGTACACTAGGTTGTTAGAGCAGAATACAGACTTCTCCAGGTCACTTGAACTTCTCTTGCAACCCAGCTGGGAAGTTGTCTTGGCCTCATGGAACTCTTCAGAAAGAGAGGAAGTTCAGGGGGAAACAACAGATCTTCCATTTGCACAGTTCTGGAAACAGACCGCAGATAAATGGATGTCCCAACACATCTCATCCCTGATGGAGAATAAAAAAAGTCCATGGCCAGTCCTCACTACATCAGCTACTGCACGGTTCCCTCCCAAACCACAAGCTGTCACAGGGTGTATGCACAGTACACTGCAAAAACGCAAGTCTTCTCCATCACTGTTACTTCCAGAGACTCCAGCCATTCAGGGAACACAAGAACCAAGAGGGCTCAAAGCCACCAGAATTGGCCACCTAGGCAGCCGTGACAGTGGAAAGCAGAGGAGCCATGATTACACCTCACAAACTCTAGTAACAACTGCTTGCTTTGTGCGATTCAGTAATGCTCAGGAAGTTTCCATAGGAGAGGAGACACTTCTATAAAGTTCATGCTCAAACCACTTAACAACTGCATGCAGAAAGCCAAGTGTGGTGGGGTCCTCTCATAGGTATTTAATATCACGCAAAACATCTTTTATTTACTGCAATGAACCCCTTCCTTCTACATTCTAGTATGTCTGCTTCCAGTTTCACCTCAAATAATGGAGAAAGCAGCCACATCCAAACTGAAGAGAATATACTCAATACACTAACTTCCCAGAAATGGCAAAAATCCAAACCAGTTCTCACTCATCACAAGCTATTTCTTTTTCTTGTTAGCTACCCAGCTGCATTGTTTATGACAAATCTGAAACTAACAAATTCTCATTTGAGCTGAAATACTACTTTTCACAGGCATTAACAAGACTCAGTCCCCATACATCCTTGCAAACAAGCTGTCATGGTAAACAGAAAACAAAATGGAGTATGAATATGGTTGAACATGGACTGGGCTAGTAAGCTGCCTCACTGGGTGTCACAGATCAGCTCGTAACTACAGATGTGCATATACATCTCTATATAAAGGATAGCTTTTGTGATAATTTCAGACTTGAAGGAGACACATAGGAGCTTAACTACTTCCTTAAAAGACTCCCAGTGCAGCACTAGCCAATTTTGAGGGTCCCCATTCTAAAACAGGAATAACATCCTTTTTACATCTCTCTCAACTCATACTTGTGCTTACACTGTCTTTTCTTTTGTGTTTGCACAGAGCCCTGATTACTGTACAGAGCCTTCCCCAGTCTTGGTTAGATCTAGGCAATAGGTGTTTCTATCAAATCAACAATGACTAAAACAGTATTAACAAACATTTCTCTGGCTAATCTATGATATGGGCTGTATGGTTTGGTACCCACAGTCTCCAGCATAGCACAGGTTTGCTTTCATCTTTCTCTTCTTCTAACCACTAGAGCCTTCTGCCATGGAGGCTTAGTACGCCACATAGTCTCAATTACAAAAGCAGTCAGCATTACGGTGCACTATCTCTTCCTGGTGTTATTTCCTGTTAAGTTCCCATCAACGGCAAGTAGAAGCAACTAAAAGCTCCTTTGGGTTCCAGCTGTCATCTTCCCTCCTTATGCCATCTTTTCTTGCAATTTCAGGCTTGCTCATTCCAAATGCGCTTAGTTAAAAGCTTTCCTTTCAGCTCTCAGGGCAAAGACTTGAGTACTAAGTAGCTTTCCCACTGTTCCTGTCTAATCTTCCTATTTAACAACCTGGAGACTCCTCAGCTTTGCTAATCTTTCCTGAGAGCACATAATCCTGATAGCGATTTCCTAAGCAAGACAGAGTTAAACAAACTGCTTGATAATTGCCATTTGGAACTTCTGGTCTTATTTTGCACATTATGCTCTAACTCAGCCAGGACTACATCATTTGATACAATGCAGCTGCAGCACGCCTTTAATTCCCATTCTCTGCTCAAATATTTAATGGGACCACATCTTCTTTATCCAACATGGAGAACAGCAATTCCTTACTATTCCCCTTGACTTCAGTGTCCACAATAGGGCCACTTTATCTGTGGTTAGCAGTACTAACCAGACAACAGCTTTGAGAGAAGGACAAAAAAAAGGGGGGGGGGGCAGAGTGTTTTTCATGGGAAAACTACACACCACACCCCTTTTCTCAACAAGGTGATCACCAGGTGAAGTAACCTTTCTTACAGCTGTGCTAAGCAGTGGGTTGATCTTGAAGGCAGGACTGCCCTTGGTTCTTTTTACAAACCTACAAAAAAAAAGCTCTCCTTCACAAATGCTAGTTTTTCCTCTTCCAAAAAGAAATGACCAAGAACAAAATCCAGCCCTCACACAGTCTATGATCTCCACCACACTATCACTTTGCCAAAATTCCTTCATTAGTCTTAAGCAAATTAGATCTGTACTATTTCTTCTCCCCCTACTCAAGGGGGATGACAGCAGAATCAATAAAGACTTTTAGATAGACTTAAATTTAAAGAGAGCAAATTATGTGGATTTATTCCTTATTTATATGTAAAACACGTAAGTACAGTAGTCCAAACAATTCTGCACTGGGTTGAAGACAATGCTATGTACAATACAGACATTTAGGCTTTTTTAATATATACATATGCATATAAATAAAATATGTAGATATTGTATTGTGCAGCACATTAATCTTCTGGAAGTGCTCCTATCCACATCCATTCTAAACCACATCTTCAATCACCCCACTATGGGAGGTAGACATCCTCGTATCCTACCTTCTGTGGCACATAATCTTGTCCCACATGGCATCTTTCCTCTATTTGATGTTTAAGAAACTTCTTTTCCTGCCATTTTGCACCAAGGTGGGAAAAAAAATGGCTTGCAGAACCCTGGCTTTTTAGTATTACTTGCTGAACCCAATTCAGCTTAGAACCTAATGAGGGGCTTTCAATTAGATATTGGAGTCACTAACTCAGAGGAGGCTGATCCCATCCTCAGTAGAGCTAGGTACTTCAACACAGACACAGATCAAGCATTGCTATCTTCCGATATTCAAGAACACAATAAACAAAGCCCTGGTTGCTGCCAACCATTCAGACAGTTCATAAGGAAATTCAGAAATGTTTCAGTAACTCAAAAAAATTCTACCTTCCATCTTCCCAGATTTAACTGCTCTGTTTGCATACTGCCTGGGAAACAGCTTCATTTTTGCTTTCCTCCAAGCAAGAACAGACACACAGCCAGGCAAGAATTCCCCACCCCACACCCCCACAACCTCTGTACAGTATCTTTTTAATCAAGAATCACAGGTTAATCCCAGCTTTCAAAACACAATCATAGAACATTTTACATCCTACATTCATCCCAGAACTGGACATCAAAATACCTAATCCTGTAAGACTACACAAATTTCTGATCAAAGTATAGCAGGTAAATCAAACCTGAAATGAAAGGATTAGAAAGGTTACTGTAATTCTTTTAAGTAACACAGAAGCAGATTTCACTGAATCTTGCACTGAAATTCCCATCTGGAAAAACAGTACTGGGGGAATGAACAGGTTTGAAGAATGCCTTTTTATGACATCTGTAAAGTAAAACACAGCAATTGGGGCCCATCGCAATGCTTCATCCAGCAGCAGGTACTTTGCACACGCAATCACAGTAGCACTGATCAAAACCCAGTACTTGGGATAGCCACCCTGATTCAGACAAGTTGTGCTCTTCCCCCAACGTTGATGTATACAAGCTTGATCTAAAAGTACAATACAATGCTATGCGATTCCTTCATTCATATTACTGGAAAAATTGAGTTGCTGGTCTTTGACTAAAGTTTTGCAAGGCAGAGAGGTGCATAGAATTCCAACTCTGAAAATTACATATTGTTACAAAAAGCTGAGAGGAACCGTCAGGAAGTAAACAGTACCTTTGCAGTTAACAACTACTGAAGGAAAATGCTGTCTCATCTACCTTTTTTGTTTTATTTTTAAATAACAGAGACAAAACAAGCAGTGAACTAAAAGTAGAGAAAACATCCATCATATACTAAACACTGCTAACCTATCCTGCTCAGGCACTTTTCATCACAAATACTTTATAAGTACTACTAACTATCCTTCCTACCGAAAGATGATCTTGCTCTGAAAGGCTTAAAACAGATACTCTCTCAATAGAGATACTGGGGCTTTTTTGGCTTCTTATTTTCTCCAGAGTCAAAGAAAGATTGTGAATAAAAATTACGCATTAAAAAACTGAAAGCTACGGATTTTATATTAAACTATCCCTACTTTTTGTTTTGCTAAATACTACTCATTTAGCCCCAGCTGAGGAAAATCAGGCATGACATTTTGTGACTCAGAAGCCACAGGAAGCTGTAATGAGTTCTCTGTAATTTACAATGAAAAATAAATACAACCTAAAAGACTCCAGCCTCAGTTTGCTTAAACAATACACCTCACGAGGTCAAAGAGCCAAAAAAGCTTCCCTGCACAATATACCTTACTGTCATTAGTTATTGTTTGCTGCCATTTTCTTCTGAGAATTGGGCATTTCTGAGAAGCCTTACTAGGAACTGCAAGATCCTGAGCTCTTTTGCTTCCCTTGGTCTTTACACAAGTGCCTCCAAACCAACCACCTCCTCTCAGCTGTCAGCAAGCCCTCGAGATCCAGGCATATGCACTTGGCTCAGCCACCAACAATATGTGCAGCAGCATCAAAGCACGGTGGAATGGTACCTCAGTAGAGCATATCATCATGATTTGATCTTGACTTACAGCTCCAGAACCACAACAGTTCAAAGTTCCTGAATATCAAGTTACCTGAAGACTGACAGGCACCTTATTTCTCTCCGCTTTTCCTGAGAGGGGAAACAAACACCAAGCAAGCACAGGTACAGGCTCATTCTACTGCGCTTCACCTCTTGCTCTTCACAGCTCAGTACTAATCATCAGTCCATAATGCAGTGCAGAACTGCCAGCCCCATCCTGATGATGTAGTTATTTCCAGTTGGCACTTGGGAGCAGTGAAGATGGGAGGCATTACTCATCGCCAAGAGTACAGATGTTTCTAATTGCTTTCCATTACCAAAAATAACAGCTGTTTACATCTATCAGCAAATAATTCACAAGAGCTCCAGACTATTAAGATAACACACCCCACCTGGTCACCATCACAAGTTGTCAAGGCCAAGGCAGTGGCTGCCAGAATCCCCTTCTGCATCTCTGTTCATCAAATGACAGCATGTGTCACCTTCAGATATCCTTATGCTACCCCACAAGCCCTGGCTTCTTGGTGGCCTGACAGATCAAATGGACATATGGATTCTTCATGGCTTTGCAGTAAATGTTTTATGGTTATACTGCAGCCAAGGGCAAATGACAGAGGAGCAAGGGACTTGCAAATAACCCAGTGAAAGAAATATCCACACTTTTAATAAATTAGTTAGCAAAAAAGGGTGCCTGCTTTGCTGTGCAGCTCTGCGCAGAATAGTCTTTAAAAATACACAAAGTAGCTGATGAAGTGATTAATTTTTCAGCTCTCTTGTGCACTGCTCAGGGATCAGGTAACGAGCCTGCAGAAAACGGTCAGCAAGGGAACTCTGTGATTCACTTAACTGAATCAAGTTATCTTTTCCAAGGCTAGTGCAGGCAGATGTCGGTGCAAACAGCCATTGACTCTCATCTTCGTCACACCAGCCAGTCCAGATCATTAGCTCCACGGCAGGCAGCACTGTCCTTTTTACAGCACGTTGCAACTTGGGGTCCAGGTTTGTGGCCAGGGCTCCCCACCGCTTATGCAGTACAAGTAGATAAGCAGCCAATTAAAATTAGTAATTAGTAAACAGGCAGCATAACACCCTACAAGCAAGTGATATTGAATGAGTTCATCAGTATTAACCATTTCCTGATAATTAAAGCTGCATTTTCATTTGCCTTAGAGTTCTGTACGTTCACATGTCTGTAAACAAAAAAACCTGACCACACAAATTAAAGCAGATTACCATCACAGATTCTCAGCCAATTGAACTAACTTAATGAGAGACAAAGGAGAGGGAGAAAGAAAAGTAAGGTCTCCATCGCACCTTTTGGTCCATGCACAAACCCTTCCTCCAGCCATTCTCTGGGAAACTTTTTCTCATGTATAAACCCCTTGCAGAACATATTAGCTGTCTCTGGTAACAGTACTGGTATATCGGAATCTTCTCTTGACAGTATTTTACCCATTATACTAAACTGCTTCCACTGCAGAGAGCTTGTTTTATTATTTTATACCCTAATAACTGTATCCTTAAAATACTGACATAAGACTTGACCCTACTTCATTTTGGTCCATGCTAAGCAGTTTGTACTGCTTTAATCAGATCAGTATAAATGTGGCACAAATCCTTCAAAGTGTTAGCGTGCAGTTCCTGTGAGTTCTATACACCAAAAAGAAGAGGAATTTGAGAAAGTACATAATTTGGAAGCTGCTCTTATTTCAGATGTGTCATCTATGTCCCTCCCAGGCCCCCACTCCACCCCCTGCCCCATCCTTTATGTCTTAAAAATAAGCTCCAAAAGGCTCTTGCCTGGAATTACAGAGGTAGTACTTCTATCTACTTTTGAAAACTTTATTTAGCCTCTCATGCACAAGAATGCATCTCTTTGATTAGCCCACTGCTGGGGGCGGGGGGACAGGACGACAGAACACAGGGCACACCTTGGGAATGTCAAGACACCCAGCTAAGCATCTCCTTTGCAAGTTCCTTTAAACACAGCAATCCTAGAAAAGGATTTGGTCTTCTCCCAGAGTTGTCTAGCTATTGTTGTTCTCATCATTTCTGCTATTTCAGGGCATTATCTCCTGCCCAGGGATCCCTGCCAACAAGAGCAGAATGCCATTACAAGGGGAGGCTGCTGTGAGTTGCCACCATCACAGGGAATTTATCACTGCAAGCCACAATCATAATGGACGCCTTCACCAAATGACTTTGGATGCACAGGGTTTTGGCATCCAGTCTGCCATCCACACACAATTATTAAACTGAAAACGCATGTAACAGGAACAGGGGACAGGGACATCACATCAGTGCAGGCAGCAATCTCTCAGAAGCTCTGCGCACAGAAGCAGAGGAATTTACTCCAAAGGTCCAGACTGCCTGACAGGCGGACAGGAAAAGGAAAAAAAAGGAACTCCATAGCTTTGCTAAATCCAGCAGCCCGGGAGGGATGTTAATATTGAATGATTTTGCCTGGGAGAATGAGCTTGGCCAGAGAAACTGAGATGCAGAAGTCACAGTATTATTTGCAAACCTTTGACGACCCAACTTTTCATCCTTCCCTACCCTATTCTGGATTACATATCAATACACGAATTCTATTAAGCACTTGGGGACCTTCCCCAATATTCATTTCCCAATCAGGCAACTAATTAAGTAGTTGATTTTCTGAAGTGTTCAGCAGCTCAAAACTCTCAGTACTCAAAGAACAAGCTTTTCCTGATGTGTGGCTAGTGAGCCTTCTAGGCCAGCATGGGAAAGAAAATTGTATACTTGTGAAAGCAGAAAGATAGATGGATATACAAAATGGAACAGCAGAGCACAACTAGAGAACTCACTGAATAGCGTCGTCTCATGTGCACACAAGCCATACACTTTTACAGTCTGGTTGGAAGCCCTAGTTCTTCTGAAATGGTTATTATCATCTCTTATGATTATGTCACTTGTCTCAAGGACATCTCCCTCAGGCTGCCTCACTTATAACTTATCTAGATCTTTTCATTTTCTTTAGGCCCACACAGAATTTCACTGTCTTAAAAAAACAATTATCTAGCTACCAAAGAGACAGGTGCAGAGCCATGAGAACAAGGAATACACCACTAAACCCACAGTAAAGTCTTCTGCTGTCTTCCGTCCCCCATCCTCAAGTACCTGAAGGTTCTCCCACAGCTGCTCTTCAGACCCTGTGGAAAAACTGGATTCTTAAAAGAGTTCACTGGGAGCAACAGGTGTTGCTAAAACTAGTTTCAGCCTCCCCTCAGACCATTCCAGCCCATGTGTAGTTTCCTACAGCCTTAGCAAGACGTTAACTTCTCAGATGTTCAAAGGAGGACATAAGGTCTGGATTTAGGATTCCTGGCTTATTATGTTATTTCTGTTGCTGAGGCTCTAACCAATCCCAGATCAGCCATCGAATCAGAGCTGCCAAGGTGCAAACCACAGGTCAGGGGTTGAAGCACGAGTCATCTGATCACGCATTTCCCACTCCAAGTTGCCCTTATTTTCCCCAATGTTTTCATCTTCCTGCTTTGCTTTCTTTTTCTTCCTCTTTATCCTACCTCTGCCAGCCCCTGGCCCATGCTACCAGTTGTCACCTCTCCAAATTCCCTGCCTTTACAAAAACATATAGCTGGGGTACAGAAGGCACTGAGTGTCTGCAGAGATACACATTGCAGTAAGGCTTCTCCTCCACTCTGATGCACAGCACTCAACATGATAGCAAGCTGCATTTCCAAATGTCCCCATCTCAGAACAGAGGTGTATAACAGAGTTCCCAGTCAGCTTTCCCTCGTTCCACAGGTCAGACTATCCCAGGAAAGGGGATGTACAGCATGAGCAAACACAATCAGCAAGCCTGTCTATGCACGTTTTTTGACAGCTAATCAATTATTAAGATATACCTAGGACCACAAGGGATATGGAATACAATGCACTGTCACTTCCTTAATCTCTTCACTCCCCTAGGAATCGCCACTGGTTGGTGATCAGATTAGCTTTTTCACTTGCTATTACCAATACAGTGTGCCCCCTGTGCCTTACTCTCAGCCTTCTCTCTCCCTTTTCACATCTTTCTGTATAAAATATATTCCTGTTAGGCACTGGTCCCTTCTGCTCTCCACCTTTCAACGGTTACCAGCGTACCTCACCATCCTATTTCAACCCATACCAAAATTCTCCATCTACAAATTTCTTGTTGGAAGGAACTAGTAGAGTTCTCAGTGCCTTCAGTCTCAGCCTCCACTCCTCAGTGCAGACTCATGAGTTTCATGCCATCTACAGCTGTGCTGTATGCACTGGTTTCTAGAATCGTGTGATGGTAAAACAGTTCCCAACATCATTTAAAAAAAAAAAATCAAGTTGCTCATTCTCCTGGTGGCAGCTTCTTAAAAGTTTCAAAAAAACCTGAGCATTTAAAAACTCAAGCAGCAAATGTTTGTTGTTTTTTTTTTTCCCCCGCCTTCCTATCATGATTTGAAAGCTAGCCTCGGGATTTCTACAGCACTAGGCTCCCAGTTTTGCATGCTTGAGGCTGCCACCTGCTGCGAGTGTTGGGAAAGTAGAAAGCTGGGAGTATAGAGATTTAAGGAAAAAAACAGTAACAATAACCAGGAATGCAGTGGAGGAGTTCGTATCCAAGACTGACACTCCTGCGGGCTCCTTTGCCTCCTGTGTTGAAAACCACAATGTCCTGGTAACAGGAGCTGCAGAAGACAGTCAAAGCCTCCATCTATCTGTAAGGAACTGTTTAATTTGCCCTTATGTTTTTTGACTTGAGCATACAATGCTACAGCTGATGCAGAAGATGGATAGATAAACCCAAGAAGTTGAGTCCTGAAAGACCCCAGCACAATCTGAAATAATTAATCTTCCTGAAGTGGATGTGCTCTAGTGCCCAGGCACATGCCATTCATCAATTCATCTATTCATCATGCTGCACCAGATACAGAGCTTGGCATGATTGCTGGATGACAGTTCACCTCTAAATCTGCATAAGCTAGTTTCTCTAGGTAATTATTTACATTTTTCCTCAAAAAGAGGAGTCAAAACCTCTTACAAACACTACTTATTTATTATGAAGACACCAAAAGAAAACAATTCTTCTTTGACACAACTTGCCTATTTTGACAAAGACAAGAAGCTCATTTGCAGAAAGTTTTTAGATCTATTCTGCTTTTTGAGGATGGGGTGCCCCAAAGAAATGTGACTGGGGCACATTACTTTCAAACTGTATAGAAATAGCAATTTTCATGCCACCCTGATCAGTGTTCCTACATATGAAGGAAAAGCAGCTCCTTTTACTTTTTTATTGGCCCTCATAGCACTCAACATACCCAGCAGAATGTAACAGATTCTGACAAGAGACTCACATACCAATATACATGTATAGGAGATAAGGGGCAGAGGGAGGAGACAAGGCACTGTTTAGGCCTATCACATTAGTCCTCTATAAGGAGAAAGGCAACTGCTGTCCTCCAGGAGAGATTTTCGTAAAACAAAGTGGATCACATATCCAAGAGATTAACGTGGCTCATTGCAAGTGTAACAGCAATGATGTATCATAACATATCACATTTGGCTATCACTTATTGTGATGCTCTAAGCACCACAGCTACTGCCGTACATTGCAACAGGAGCTGGTGGGAGCTCCACAGGCAGAGGTAAACACAAGAACAGTTACTGTGGTGCTCATCACCACCAGTACAACGCTCACCACAGAGCAGGTCACATCCTGCTCCAACAGACAACACCTTCTAGGCTCATGACTATGGGAGAAACACAGCCTTTGATCCAGAAATGACTACCTGATGCAGTGGCCATACTGGACTTAGCAACAAGAAATCATCCTGCATCATACAGAAAGTCACTGAAGTAACACTAAATGCAGCGACTTCAGTCACATTTCATGTTCCTCCTGGTTATCTTATCCTCTACAATATGTTAGGGAAGCTTTTTAATTTTGAACAGCTTTATCTTTTTGACATCCTTCCAAAAGTCTTGCTGTAGCCAGAGCACTCATCCACCTGCTCACTCCAAAGATTTACCTGAAGGTATTCAAAACTCAGGTTTTGAGATGTCCGTTACAATTTACATACAAAGGCCTAACAGATACATGGACAATCTCAACAAGAATTTCACTGTCAGCAGCAACATCTGTAAGATCTTAGGATAATTCAAATCAGAAATGACAGTAGCAGGTCACTAGTACAACCTCCTGCTCAAAACAGGGCCAGTTATGAGGTCAAACCAGGCTGCTCAGGACCATATCCAGTTAGGTCTTAAACTTTATCTCCAAAGATGGAGGCTGCTCAACTACTCTAGGGCAACTCATTCCACTGACCAGCTGTCCTCACCATGACAAGGGTTCTCCTTGTATCCAAACTCAACCTCTTGTTTCAGCTGCCTGCTGACTCCTAGCCTCCTGCCACGTGTCTCTGAAAAGTCATACTCATCATCTTGATGACCTCATCATAGACAGTGAGGTGCTGCTGTTGGGTCTCCTTGCACCGAGCCCATCCAGGCTGAACAAGCCCAGTTCCTTCAGCCTCTCCTCACAGCTCCAACCTCCCTATCTTGGTGCCTCTCTGCTGAACTCACTCCAGTTCATTTATGCCTTTTGCTGTATTGTGGGGCCCAAAACCAGGCATACCACTCTGGATGCAAAGGAGTGCTGAGCAGAGGGAAATCCCAAAACCAGGCATACCACTCTGGATGCAGTCTAAGGAGTGCTGAGCAGAGGGAAACAACCCCTTCTCTCAATATACTGGCTGTGCTGTTAATACAGCCCTGTAGGCTGTATTCCTGCCAGGGCACAGTGCAGGCTCACATTCAGCCTCCTGTCTTACCAAGGCCTTCACATCCTTTTCAGTAGAGCTGCTCCCTACTGCATCTCTAATTCACTAAACTGAAGCGCAACACCTTTTCAAGTTACAGATCAACCCAACTTGTAACTCCCTGTCCAGAATACCACTGCCTACCGTATAAAAAAACCAAACCACAAGGCTGATTTCAGCAGAGTACACCTTTCTGCACTGTACAATATCATGAACATCCCACACCAAAACAAAGCACCTTTCATCCTTTCCACCAAAGCCTTCATAAATTAATTTATCCACCTCATGTCCACTTTGAAAGACTGATCATTTTAGATCATAAGTTAAAGAAAATAACATGTCTATTGTATAAAGGAACCACATACTCCCCTGTTTTACACTCCGTTTAAGCTAATAGAAAAAAAGTACATCACAAAATCTAAGACTACTGAGGATGGTTGAAAAACTGAAGCGACAGAAAAGATTCTTTAATAGGAAAGACAAAATGTTTATTCATGCTTTAAACAGAAAGAAGGAAATCAAGTGACCCAGTACAGAACTTCAAAAAGACAATCAAGTTATTCTTGGCTGTTTCACATATACTAGAACCACCAAGGAGGAAAAAAAAATTAATTACTTCAGCTAACTAAAACAAACTTCTTCACATAGTGTTGGGTAGTTAACCTGCAGAACTCAGCACCTCTTCTTTCCCTTTACCCTCATGCAGTAAGTTTTCGGGTTTTTATGACACTTCACCACCACATGTGGTAAAAACAGCCTCCCAAAAACATGTAGAGTTTTCACGCAAACACAATACAAAATGTAGCTCTGATGTCTTCTTTTAACTGACAAAGGGTATTTATTCAGATAGAAAATTATTTTACTCCATGGAATAGGCCTCCCTCATCAAGGCTACAGCAGCTAACTCGGCAATAACTTCCACTTGAGCAGGTCACTGAAAACTGAAACAGTCCTTATCTCTCTCCTCATGAATTACCTGGCACTGACCCTTGCCAGAACAAGCAAACATGGCCATAGAATACCTTCTTGAAGAAAAAAAAAGAAATTGAGAGCACAGACAGCATTAGGTCCATTTCGAATTTTAATTGGGAGTTGGAGGCTGTTCTTCCTTGTTAACAATGACAAACTCATGCCTTTTAATCACACCACTTCCTCAGCCCAAGATGAAATGCGTCTCGTCTCATCCTGAGAAGGACACATTACCCCCACAGTCTCAGCCATGGAAAACAGGGACTGCTACAGAAATGTCCATGTGAACTTAACTGTGGCTGTGCAGAGCTATCGTGCTGCTGCACTAAGACTGACAGCTTTCCTACATGTTTTTCATAGAATCATAGAATCATTATGGTTGGAAGACACCTCAAAGATCATCAGGTCCAACCATATACCTGACGCCACCATGCCCGCTAAACCCACTAAACCATGTCTTGAAGCACCACATTCAAACATTTTTTGAATACCTCCAGGGATGGTGACTCCACCACTTCCCTGGGAGCCCATTCCAATGCCTAATGACTCTTACAGTGAAGAAGTTCTTTCTGATGTCCAGCCTGAACCTCCCCTGGCGCAACTTGAGGCCGTTTCCTCTTGTCCTTCCACCTAAACCTAACAGTCAGTCTGCAAATTTTTATGAGGGAACTTAAAAGGGGTCATTCCCTGGTGCATTCCCAAGCAAAAATTCCAACAAATCTATACACCTGCCAGTGACTACCATTCTTTGTTCACAGCTATATGAAAACATGGCCTAGCTAATGGGAGCACAATATGCAAGATGCCAGAGCATCTCTGTGATTTACAGTATGTCTAATGAGCAAATCCAATGAAGAGGTTTGTTGTCTACCATAAAACTAGACGGATGTAAGCAGTGATTAGAAGCAATTAACTCCATGCAGCACTAAATAACTTTCATCATTAATGTACTTTTTCCACCCCATTAGAGGTACACAGGCAAATATATGAAATAAGGCACACTCCATCTGAATTTCATATATTCATATGTTTGGGTCAGGTGGAGGATAAGGGAGAGGCAAGAAAAAAACAATAGGATAGGACAAGTTCAGTCAGAAGAAAATATATACATGTAGCTGAGTAACTTGGCACTCCAAAGCCATCTCTGCCACATATAGTAGTCTTCAGGTGACAAGCCTTTTCTTTTATTCATCCTGATGTCACAATGGCCACATAAACACCGCAGCAAAAAACCCACCACCTACAGTAACCTTCAACCCCATCATTTTAGTCATCAGCAAAACAGCCACAAGGCCCTAACAACAGTGATGGAATACTTGAATACTTTCAGTGAAAACGACACAAAGACATAGCCCAGCAAATTTAGGTTCCAAGAGAAGATTACCTATTCATTAGAATACAATGTTTCTAACTACTACTGCACAGCTTTCAAGCCCTTATTTTAGTATCAGCCACCTAGATGCATCCCTAGCATCTTTTTCATTGCATGTGGACAAGCAGTAGAATCATTGTCTATAAGGCCCTGCAGATTCCACTAGCCTGCAGGTATTTAAAAAGCAACTGGCCATATATAAGAAAATTCAACATAGCTAGGGCTATTAACAAGAAACATCACCACTGACTCAAAAAGTCACGTATCAGACAGCCAAAAACCAGGAATAACTTACCTGAAGGACCAGAATCTTCACCAGTTTTGTCACATTAACTAAGGACAGGAAGACTCACTAGAGGCATCTCTGGTATTCCCTAGTGCCATCAATCATTCCAGTCTGGCTTAAGAGATTTAGAATGAGAAAAGCAGTTAATAAGCTAGTGCTACAGGTAAATGTTTAAAGACAAGAGCTCCTAGCTGTAAACACTCTGCTTATGAGCCCATAAGCACTTAAAGCCATCACCATGAGTATGGACTAGGCACCACTCTTGGGCTGCAGCAGAAATAAGGCTTACGTAAGGAGTACCATCACCCCATTACTCATAAAACTCTTGCTAGAATAAGTACCTCGGAGAAGTATGCCCAAAAACCAGCAAATAAATTAACTCCCCTATGTGTCGTCTTTCCCAAGGTACTTTGGTCCAGTGCAAGAATTACCGAGCAGGCTCAGAGCTACATTCCAGCTGGAAGACAATCCAGTCTGTGACAGCAATCCATACCAGATAGTTCAGAAGTCAGTGTGAGAAATTCCTCAATGAGCAGTAACCAACGAAACAGCTTTTGGAAGCTGTTTTTCCCCCAACTCCAAGCTGCTGGTACAGTTGGACTGTATTGAAAGTACCAGTATGTGGGATTTGGGGTGTTTGTAAGAGTAATTTTCAAAAGCATTCTGCACTGGCATCTATCTGTTTCTGTCCAATTAACTAACAGTAACACTTACCCAAAAGAATTATCTTCAACCTCACCAACTGTAATAAAAATTATGTGTTTCTGCAATAACTGCATGATCATCTAGCCATACTTTCAATAAAGTTTAAGCCAAAGAAGTGTTTTGTCCACATTTAAGGCTGGTTAGTCACTATTTCCAGTGGAGATGGCAAGGATTAACATTATTATTTCCCCTACTCCTCCCCAACGCTTTGCAACAACCAAAGCTTTCAGACTCTGCAGGTATTCAGTAGCCGCTCAGAGCCAAGTATCTACTGTTCTGGTCTTAACTCACAGGTGCAACAAGCTTCACATGCCTATTTGAGAAAGTCAAGTGGTAGAGCAAACCCCTCACTGCTGCTGCTAGAAGGGGCCTAGTAAATACCTAGCCTCTGCTACCTGAATGTTCAATAAACAGGCACCTGCTTTATTGAGGACCTAAGTTATGCCTGAACAGCATTACGTAAAATGAACCACCACGCCATACCACTGAGTTTACCTTGGGTGGAACAAAAAATCTCTTCAAAACAGTTGCCCACACAACACAGAAACTGGACCCTCAAATGACTTGGACCCAATCACCTAGACCATAGGCGCAAAGAAGTTCTGTACCGAATCAGAGCGCTACTGCCAGCAGTAACAGCATAACCAGTCCACCACACACTAGGAGCTCCCCGCAAATAAGGGATATGTTGGTCAAACTGTCAAAACAAGCAGTAGCTGGTGAAGTAAAAACTCATGTGCTTTTTAGATAAGGTATTATTCACTTAAGTTTTGACCATGTCCAGGAATGGAGATCCCAGCACCACTCCAGGTCCCTGTTCGAATGCCTCGCCACCCTCACAAGGAATTAATTTTTCCCTTGCATCTAGTTGTGATTTCCTGTGTTCCACCTTGTCCCTCTCACCTGTCACCATACACCTCCCAGGTGAGTCTGGCTCTGCCTTCTCTACACTCTCCCATTAGGCAGCTGTAGACAGCAGCAAGATCTCCCCTAGTCAACATCTCACTAAGGTCTTAGGTTACCTTAAGGGTACCCATACCCTACCTTAAGAGGTTCCCTTTTCAGATTGAACAGTTTCAGTTGCCTCAGCCTCTCTTCCTACCCTATGCTTTCAAACACTCATATAATACTGTATTAGTACAGCAAATAAAAACTCCTGGTAGAGGCATGCAGCTGACTACCTGTCTGCTCCAGTTGCCTAGTCTCATAAAGATGACTTAGAGAGCCAGCAGGAAGACTACCTGGAGAGCCTAGTCTTTTTGAAGTGCTGCCCACTGTGTGCATTTCTGCAAAGTCTCAGGATGCCATGCCTTTTCCCTCCTTCCTCTCAGAAAATGAAGCCACAGAGAAAAGGCAAGGGGAGGAAGGAGCAAAAAGCTGGCATGTGGTGGTTTGAAATGAGCAAGACATTAACTAATTTTACTTTTAATCTTCCCTTTTGCTGCAAAGTGAGCCATTCAGGCATCACATCTTCTGCATTTTCCTTGCCTCTTTCAGAGAAGCATATTGGGGCAGAACTTGCCAGCTGTCTGCCTCCTTCGCCTTCTGCTACCATTATCCTGAGGTACCACCCCACCTTCTGGCCCTCCAGCTTGTGGGGGGGTGGGGAAGGGAAAAGGGAGGAGGGAGGGAGGATGGGGAGCACACACTTATCCTTACAACACATCACATGGCAAGGGAAACCAGAATGAACCTAGATAAATATTCTGATAGGACAGAGCATAGATGGAGAGCTACAATTTTCCCCAATAGAGTTTACACTTGCCTTCATCTCCATGCACACACCCACACATGCGTGGCAAGAGCCCTGTACTGCACTTTTTACCGCAGCTTACCTTGCAACTTGATAAAAATCTTCCCTGTTAAGCCCTCCATTCAGAAACAGAGAGCAGCTACCCCTTCCCCCCATGCCTTGGTAGTATTTTCTAATGCTAACACTCAGCCAAATCAGTTGAGTCAGGTTTGGAATGACTGCAGTTTCACGGCTTGCAGGCTCCAAATACATACAGCATCCTGGAAATCAAAGCCCTAATGCCTCATACTGTCTGTGAGTAGGTGTAGCTGTTTGCAAAATACACAGCATATAGAACCGATGTGTGGTAACAGCTCTACATTTACAGATGGATTCAAGTGATGTGGAGCATGAGCGCATCCATATCAATGTATAATTTCTCCTATACTTATCTACCATACAGAAAAGCGTGAAAAATAGCAAACAAAAGAGCATTGCCATCCACCTGTTCAATATTCCCCTCTGGTTTGTAACAGCAGTTTTGACTTTTTTTTTTTAAAAAAAAATCAAACCACTGCAAACCTAGTGTTTCACCTCAAACTATTTTAACTCCTTAGGAGCTACAGAGAAACTGCATTTGTACCAACAGCACAACATGCAGTGTCCCACAGGTACAAACAGGCAGGCTTTTTTGACTAGCAGAAAAACACCAAATCAGACTATCTGAAAGATCAGGCTATTTACCAACACAGAGCCAGGATGCTTCATGAACAAGTTTGAAGTTTAGAGACAGGATTTGTGTGGCTTCTCCTAAATTCATTTGCCCATTTGCTTTCTCTTGTCATATATTAGTACTCATTTGTAAGACAGTAAACACAGGTTTTGCCACTAATTTCACTTATGTAGTCAAAGAAGATACACAGGCTTTTGTCTTTTGATGCTGCTAATCTTCATACAACCCCTTCTGCCTACATTGTTCTTGCCTAACACAAAATGCCTTATTCCACCGAACCCAGCTTCCTGACTGCAGTATGTTTTTCTCAGATGGACAGATTCTAAGGCCGTGAACACTCCCACCCAACTCAACAAGCTACGCACACGTTTAAAGACCCCACATGACTGAAGTGCTCCACAAGTTCCAGATGTGAGCTGCAGTTAGATCTGCCATGACTCACCTACTCAATCTACTCTAAATCTACTCTAAAACTCACAGAAAAAAAAATCATTATCAAGATCAGATAGTTGACGACAATATACAGTACTGTGTAGGTAAATCACAACATAAAAATTATAAAGGTCCTCACACACTGGTATAATTCTATTCCTTCTGGAAGAAATGGAGGTTTGGATTTCAAGTCCTGAAGACTTCCTTGGTAAACAAGCAGCCTCTCCGATATACTGCAAAGCATCTAGCACACACAAAGCAGTATTTCTGCTAACAAAAACAAGCTTTCCAGCTACAGTTAGCAGCAATCTCTGCTACTTCCTTCAGGACAAAGAATACTCAAAATAAACTGATAAATCTCAGAAGTTACGGTTGGAAGGAAGCTCAAGAGGTCTTTAAGCCCATGCTCCTTCTTCAAAGCAGAATTTTCTGCACTTTAACTCCTTCTGACATGAGATAGTTCCACACATCTCAAAAGAACTGCTCCATTTTCAGTATCTTGCACTAGCTTCTGCTGTTAATTTTACAAAAATCTGGGTAAGTGTCAACATCAGCAAGGGAAGAGGTCTGTTTTTCCACCTGCTCCATCTATGGGAAGGAGCTTGTACAACAAGAAACTGAGAAGCAAACCAACTTGTCAGGATCCGAACCTTCCAAGTTCCAGACTGCAGCTGCTAGGCAAGCCGGTGCCGTTAATACCAAACACATCACAGCAGCGATGAACAAGTTTTCAAGGAGTTCACTACACCTTATGATACCAAGCTAATACCCTCACTGAACAAATTTTCTTTCCAAAAAAGACATTTGCTAGTTACAGGTAGTGATAGCTGTCATAAGGTATCAGCTATACTCAGCTGTTACCAGTGGAGTCACAATAATGCTGAAAACTAAAAATCTTGCCAAAACTACCTACCTGGAAAGAATGGTACCAAAACAGGACACTGGTACAAAAAAAAATACAAAGTAGTAATCAGAGAAGTTGAAAGTCAAGAAGGACAAATCAGTAAGAGAACAAGAATTGAGGCACATGCTTCTTACACTTTCTGCACTACACAATCTCTGAAAAAAACCTGGCACCACTACTTTATAAGTCCGTGAAGCCCATCATACAAAGAGAGAGATACAAAAAAAATAACATGACAGCAGCAGTTGAGCTTAGTGCTAACAACTCTGTACTACACCCAAAAGCTAGGAAAGAGGCAAAATTGTACACAGATAGTTCAGAGCCAATACCATACTGAAAGCATTATCTACAGATAAAGCCATCTTACACAGCTATCAAATACGTACGGAGCTAACTAGTTTCCAAAGCCAACGTTTTCCTACATGCTTTCCTAGGATGAGGGAGAAGGGATAAGAAAAAAGATGAAGACAATGCTGAAGTGTTCAGGATTAATCCTAGTGCAAGTCAGTGCTGGAATCTAGTCGAAGTATCCCATTTTTTACTGTGTGAGCCACTGTTTTGCAGGCAGATGAAAATAGAGGTTCATAAACAAATAAGGACTACTGCTACTGCTTGCATTTACCCATGGAATCACAACAATACAAAGTGAGAATTCTCAAATTTCTCAAGTGCAACGAGAACCCCACAACATAATTTTTTCCTTGCATTTGCAGTTACATTTTTAATTAGCTCTCTTGCAAAATCTATTGAGGACAATCCTGCTTTTGCAGGTTTTCAATTAACATCCTCTGGAAGGTCCACAGCCTTCCAAGTGAGAAGCCCTAAACACTGTGCTTCTTCATTCCACTTATTTTCACCTTGTCAGTATCTCCTACTAAACTAATTTAAGAACTCCAGTACCCAAGGGTGGGCTGTATGATCTGCCAATGACTTTCATGTTGAGTAAACAACTCTGGTTTGCAGGTCCCATGTACCCTTTATACAGCACAAAGCAGTAGGAATTGTAAAAGGTTGCTTCCATAGCTTTGAAGAGCCTGAGCTATTACAGATACACACTGCCTGCCAACTTAAACTTATTTTTCAAACATAAGGATGCTGCCTAATTGGTGCCTATGCGGTAACTGGGAAAAAGAACATCCTAGTGATAAACTTTACACATCAAAAAAGCAACAGGGTTCTGAAATCCTCCTAGTCACATTCAGAGTGAAAATACGTTCCAACAAAATATTTTGTCAGAAGTCAGGCATCTCCACCAGGTAACATAGCTGAATTCTCCTGTACAAAGAGCTCCAGTGCCATTGCATTCCTGAACACAGGCCTGAAAAACAACCATCATTTAGTGGCCATCACTAAACCAGATCAACATACAACACACCCAGACAGGTTCTTCCAAACATTTCTCAAAAACTGCACATGCTAAACCTCTTGTCTGAAACTGCAAGTCCTGAGTTCTGGGGGCAAAATACAATTTCATTTTCTTTGGGCAATTACAAATCTGCTCCCAAAATAATCACCAGCAGGGCTTGTCATCTACTACAGGGTACAATAAGCTATACACATTCCTATAGCACTGAATCAAACTAACCACAGTGTAATGGCATGGCTACTAGGAACAGGTCAAGGTAAGAAGATTGACATAGCACAGGCCCCCATTACATCATGTGGTGAGAGGGAAGCTACCACCATTGAGCCCTACAGAAGGAGAAACTCATTGTAATAATGCATTAGACATGACCCGCATTATCTTTTGTTTCCTTTCAACTGGCAGTGGAGATCAGCTTTCTCCTCAGCTTTTGTATCTAAAGGAACAAAGACGTTAGCTACACACGGTCCGATGCTCACAGCGTTGGTATGATACAACACAGCTCTTGGGGATGGGGTATGCCAGAAAATACCTCTGTTCAGATGATACAGAGCACAAAACGGTACAGTCTGAGACCTAAACTGCAGCGTCAGGTAAAGCCATGAGTCAGACTTGCATGTGTGAGGAAGCCAGACTTCACTACCTGCTAAGGCCACAGCTGGTCAGTTTGCAGTAAAAGCATTTATAACTGACATAAAAGCAGGATGAAGTGCTGCAGGCACAGCAGCTCCCTTGCAGATTCCACATTTGAAAGCGGATTAAAACAATGTCTCTGGATTCATTTACAGCATGAGTGGAGGACAAATTAGTGACAGCAAGCTGAAATTAAAGATTGCAGAAGAAAGGTTTAAATGGTTCCACTGAAAGAATGTATAGGGATATTAATTGCCCTTACACCTAACTGGCAGAACCCTTAGCCTTTTCCTTTGTACTGCTCTCTGATTTAGAAACAGGCTCTTGAAAGAATCTGTAACTGCAAACAAGTTGTGCAGGATAAATAAGCTATTATTCTAACGACCAGAACTCTTAGGGTTTTCACATTGCTTTGTTTTAAGCTAAATTACATACTTGTTTCTTGCAACTTTCTCATGCTTTTAGATATGTGAGCTATTTAGCCATCCGGCCAAATATACATTGGCCTCAAGTCAAAGTCTTCCTTAAATATCACTAGGTAACAGCAACACAGAACTACATGCAACTGAATAGGAACACTGTGGTTTTGTTACATGCCTTCCAAGATACCTTCTCTGCTCGTTTTAATGGATGATATGCCACTGAAAATCCATGAGGTGGCATCCATTTATACCAACAGATAGTCTGAATAATTACTCAGTACTGGTTTTAAAAGCTGCAGACCATGCTATTCTTTCCTGTGTTAGTATTCTAGGTATAAAGAGGGCACAAGTGGCCAAAGCCACCTTGCAAATTTTTCTTCACTTCAGCATTTCTAAGCAGCCTAAGTATCTGACTGCAGACACACAGGTTACTGTGGTTCAGCTGACCCATGAATCTTCTCAGTAACATGCCAACTTCTGGCCAACACAAGCTAACTCGGGAGTCTGACACATGCACAGAGACAGATGATCTTTCCACACACCTGGCCAACTAGCTCATTCTTCTCTCAAGTCTCTGCCTCAGCTGCAGATACAGCTCCAGTCTTCACAAAACAGCTGCTGAACTACCTCAGTTTCTAGCCAAGACTAAGACATTTGCTTACCTACCGAGCCTGCAACTAGGCTGCCCTTCTGCAAGGGAGGGCAAGGCAGTAGTAACCACAGCAGTCATCCTGTACTCACAGCAGTGCTAGTAACATGAGTAGAAATAACAGTAACCTGTATTTTCTGTGTTATGTCAGTGAAAATTAACACAATAAAATAGTCATCCCTCTTATTTGAGCCTTATTTCTACTCTTCTGTGCAGCTTCTGCCCTTCCTATTTTCCAAATCTCTTTCTACAGGCCTTTGAGAACAGAAATTCTTTTAACACTTCACTTACAAGGCCCTAACTGCTATTAAGCAAAGCAACCCAGGAGACCTTTCATGCACAAGCTAAGTTCTGCAAATAAGGACTGAAGGTTTAGAACTGGCCTGGCTGTGAGGAAAACACTCCAAAAGCTTTAGCACTGCTGATGCTAAGGGGGGACAACTGTTAGTGTTCCTTTCCAGTTAGTCTGATGAGTTACTCTTATATAGCAGACATGAAATCTTTTTTATACTGTTGTTGGTGGCAGCCCAGTTTTAAGAAAAACTAAGAATCCTTTATCCCCACTGCAGTGGAAAAACTTCCATTTTAAGTGCCTGCAAAGAATTTAGGAGTTTCACATCTGGACTCTATTATTTAAAAGCCTGCCTGATATTTTCACAGTACAAATTCTGTTTATGCATCAACAGAACTTCCACTGCTCCCTTCTCTCAGCATGACACAGACCCCATCTAAATTCAGTACTGGCCTCCTTAATAGCTCAAATTTTGGTTTTGAAATGACAGAGCTGTCCATTTGCAACTACACCAGCACTCACTAGAGGTGCTTGTACAAGTCAACAAATCTCATCGACTTTAGACAGCTAATTTGCACATGGAAACACATGGGTTGAAGGCAATTGCTGAAAATATGTCTAAAATGACAGAATCATTTTCTTTTGTGGTTATGAACAGATTTTCAGAAGTGACTACCTATTTCAGGTACTTTAGTTTCTTCACTTTTCCTCTCTGAAGAAATATTTAAGAACCTTCATTTCAAGGCACTCCACAACTTAAAGTTAGTTCTCCTCCTGCAGCACTTGGCATTTCTGGAAAATCTTGACTATTAAATACAAAGAAACTCAATTCTGGGTGAATTAACAGTGCTCTAGAGAAAAATAAGTCATCATCAAGATTTTAAGCATGTCTAACCTACCCGGTTCACATGCCAGAAGACATCCAGTGCAAGTTGTGTAACTAGCTCAAATACTTTATATTGGAAGGGAATAAGCCGATCTTTTTAAAAGGCCACCTTCATACTCAGCAGAAAGAAAACCAACATAGGGAAGCAGACTGTGACACACTACAGCCCATGCCTTTGCCACTGTTCATGAAAACTCCATCCATTTTATTCCTGAGGCATTGCCTGGCTAAACATTAAAAAGTTATGGTGATAGAATAGTACAAAACAGACTTTTCTAAATGCTGCCATCTCTTAATTTCTTATTCGTCTTCAACAAAATGATGTGTTGCATGGCTCCCCTTTAATGTCTGTGCACAGAGTTATTAAATAAATGGCTGTGCGCAATGCCAGTGGCCCATGACATGCAGCTATTTCATACTCACAATGCAAATTCAGCTGGATGGATGAAGCTGTCATTCTGCATCCTTGGTAGGATATTTGTTAGCTTCATTTTGCTGCTGTCATGGGCTATATATGTTACTCTGGCCTACTCTCACGCCAAGCAAGAGTTTGGAAGTCACGGATGGAAAAACTAAGTGTGGAAAGCAGCACAGAAAATTCTCTGTTTCTCAATATGGCTTTCAGAAGAAAATAGAAAGAGAAGTTTTAGGACAATGTAGAAAAAATGCAGGTTTAGAAACACACAAACATGTTCAAGAAGCACAAGTGTCTCATTAGATTTTGAGACTGAATTTCAAAATGCTTTTGTGATTCCATGATGGAGTTTGGAACATGGTCTGCTCTGGTGCACCTCAGATATGTACTGACAGTGGACATAATTAGCATATAAAGGATACAAGGAACAACTATTTAGCATCTAACCAACATAAAGAATGGAAGATACGTGAAGCCAAAGAGAGGCTGATGTGACTGAATGCCTCCATGATACCACCACCAAACAGGCCCCTGCTCTAGCACCGAGAACCATCTGCTCTTCAACATTCAGTCAGATGCTGGGCCCTCCAGCAGTGCTATTAATCACAGCAGTGACTTTTGAGGCAGGTACTTGCATACTCAAAACAGCTGCAACACAACCAAGGCCACTTAAGGAATGCTACCAGAAGTTGGCAGCTGTTATACAGGATAACAACATGGACAGGACTTGACTGTCTCTCAGAGAAGCCAGGGTTAGTCACTGTATTTCTCCTGGTAATTCAATCCTCACAAAATAACTGTTTTTACACATTCAATTTCCCACAATCTTATCCAGTAAGTAGCGCCCTAATGATCTACATGCAGACATGCACAACCACACCACCATGTACACACATACACACACACATATACAGATTACAAAAGCCAAAAAAAACTTTGGCACAACACAAAGAGGTGGTTGTCAACAAAAACAGATGGTCAAAGAATTGGGCAAACACTCAAGAGTTCCAGAAATGAAGCTTTTGCTTTCATCTAAATGCCACACTTTCTTAACCAGCTCCAGACAAGAGGATACATGAAGCCAGTCAAAAGCTAGTTTCCTGCCAGGCTTCTCTGTTTTCATGACAAAATTAAGAGTCCACAGATGGAATAACTCAAAGCTAATTTTTACACAGGTTGGTTTCCCCTCTCTCCCTCCTCCCCATGATTCCAAACAACAAGAATAACATATTGTAGGAAATTAAAGCAACAACTACAAGGCGGGGTGCGTGCGCGTGTGTAAAGTTGCAATGTGAGGTCATTTCGTTGCTATGACTTCAGTATGAAGAAAGCTCTATTTAATTCAAGAAATGGTTTCTTTCACACTGTGACCCAGGAAGCCTGTTTTAGCCACAAGCCCGACAATATTAGGCTCCAGCATTCCAAATTCTTATTTCCTTCCATAGACTGATGGCAACTATTTTATTCTTGCCGTAGCCTCCGATGCAACTCCCACCAACTTAAAACAGCCCAAGCTTTCTTCCAGTCCTCTTATTCTCACTGTTCCTTCCCCTCTCCCACCCTTCTGCTGACTCAGAGTCCAATGGAAAGCAGGCAAGGTAAAATCCTGTTTACCAGAAGATGCCTAGCTTGCAGCACAGTAAATCACAACTACTTGACTTACAAGTGCTGGACACCCCTCAGAAACTGTTGATACAGGGAGCTAAGTTCAAAAAAGGAAAACAAATACAGTATTAAGGAGCAACAATAGTTAGCAAAGAATGTGTTCATCTTCACATCTTTAAAAAGTAAAGCTTAAAAAGATCCAAGCAACATACTGAATTATTTTTCATCTGCCTTCAAATGAGTACTCCCAAGTACTCGTCCAAGAACAGAGGCATTCAAATACGCAGACTGGATTAAGAGTTAACATCTCAAAGAGCTGTCATCTGCCAACCATCACTGCCCTGTCATGTTTTACTGAAAAGAGAAGAAAAGCACCAGGGTAGAGTGGATTTAAAAATTTCTGTAGAATAAAGTAAAAACATGGTTTTGTTGGGACAAAGAAAAAAAGTAGTATTTTTAAAGGATGTATAAAAGCACCCAAAGCTTTGAGCAGAAACAGAATGTCGCTAGCCAGTTTAATATTATCAGTTTCCCCGATGGTGAATTCGGTGTAAGTCCATCATTATTTACGGAAGCTCTGCCCAAACGCCTATTTTCAGATAATATAGTAAGTAATATATAGCCCAGTACTAATGGTGAAACAAACCTGCTTCAAGGATCAGCAGCTGCCATTAATTTTGGCAGAAGTAATAAGTTATTTGGAACTGATCAATACCAACATTTAAGGCAACTGAAGAATATCAGTCTACCAGGAGACTTCGCCACCTTCCCTCCAGCCTTTTGTCAACATCAAGAATATAGTGTGAGATGCAGCAATAGACTTCCACTTGCCTTTTATAAGGAACTACTGCGATGCTATAGTTTAAGACAACTACCCTGTTAAGTAAGGCTCTGTGTGTTTAACAACCCTAAGCAGAAGCGTTAGGATAGCAAGAATTCTTGCTAGGGGGGTGGGAAGAACTTTCTTTATGAAGATCCTCCTGGCTCTTAACATTGTATTCATTCCCTTTTTTGTTGATCTTATTTTCAGAAGTTAAATTCCAACTAGCATATCAAAACCTTGGTGCCTTTTTTTAAAATATTTTAAATCGCACATCTTTCCTGCATAGAGCTGCTAATGGAGCCTAACACAGTATTACACTGTTGCAACAAAAACTTTATTTTTACTTTTTTAAACATATATGAAAAGTATTAAGCTATTTTGAGCATCACCTACTGGCTAGATATTCCTAACATGATGAAATAATTTATGTTTTACATTGGTACATCTAACATTCCTGCGTTAGGGTGGACAAGCACTGATGTTCCAATGAGTATTAGGGCCTATGTAACTCTTTGTACCTCAACTTTAAAAAGCAGTATTCCCAGTTTAACTTATACAGGTTTTTACAGTGGCAAACTCCAACCCCTCTGTTCTGCAGTCTCTATAAAAGCCACCACGGAGTGAAATAAGCACAACTAAATCCTTGCAAAATTACAACTTAAACACACACATTGCAGACTACGTCCCGAAACACTGATTTTTACCTGATGTG
This sequence comes from Cariama cristata, assembly GCF_000690535.1. NCBI lineage: Eukaryota > Metazoa > Chordata > Aves > Cariamiformes > Cariamidae > Cariama > Cariama cristata. The sequence goes on along the minus strand of NW_009606518.1, from coordinate 17,678 downwards.
AAAATGGAACTGTCAAGAAATAGAACTATGACTCCGTGAGACTTTCTAGATAAACTAAACCTAGATGCCTAAATTTCTTCAACCTCAGATCACTACTTCAAAAACTCAAGATCACCATTCCTCTCAAAGGACACAAATCATCCAGTCTTCTTCAGTTTGTTTTTCCCCACTAGAATATGCAAACCCTCTAAACACTCAGTTCCTACGGCAGAACAGCAGTTCTGATTTTCTAGTACATTACATAGAGTTTTCACACACCACTTCCTTAGTGCAAAGCTACTTTCACCACACACCTACACTAACTACACAACTGCACCTGGATTTTCTCTGCACAAAGGACCCACTATGTAACAGAGCTAAGTGCTCATTAGCCACAGCAACACTACAGAGGGCTGAGGTTAGCCAACTGAAAGACTGACCTTTCTGAGTATCATGCCTCCAAAATAAACTGCACCATCTACAGTGTTTGATGTTCTGGTTAATTGGAACCTCTTTTTCCTACATTTTGTCAAATGCAGTGAATGTCACTGCAAATTTTAAGTGGCAAGAACTTGGAAGACACATTTCATTTCCCAGTGGCACGCAGCAAGCTAAACCACTGTTTGCACTACGCTTGTTAGAGCTGATGATCTCAAAGGTCCAATATGTAACAAGAATTTGAGAAATGTTCATTTACACAAGCTCCTGCCCTATGACCTCAGTGTTAGTTCAATTTCTGATGATGCGTAATGGGGCGATTGCAAAATTAGCTGTGCAGAGCTATAAAAAGAGAAACGCAGTGAGTTGGAAACTCATGACCAACAACAGACTCTGGTGAGGTACGGCAACCAGAGTGGAGCAAACAGCCCATGTGAAATCTAAAGATGGGCCAGGTCAAAACCTTCAGGCCAATGCAAAGTTGCATCTCCCTGTAAGATGTACAGAAACCTACGTGCAGTCAGGCTTGGGCGTATTCAGATACGGCTCATAGCTTGACCCTCACCTTTTCTTCCCAATCTAAGTAACTTCCAGATACAGAAGGGTTGAATAACTCCTACAGAGAAATAACATCAAATCTTGATAAGGATCAGGATGTTAATTCCTACTCTGAATCTCACATATTGGGCCTCTAGGAAATACTAGAGCTTCTGAAGTATTTTTCTGTATTTAAAGTGTCTTGTACTAAAAATTCTCTTTTCTTTCTTGGACCAAGAGTTCATCTCCTTCCATACACACTGTACTTACCACAGTAAACTGAAATAGTAATTAAAAAACATTCAAAGGAAAACACATCTCAGCACAGACAGTTATATTTCAGCAACCAATTTTTTGCTACTTCATTATTTATTTTCCACACTTTGTTGCTTCTGTACAACCTTGGCCAATTTCCTCTTTAAGCTTTCCATAATTAAATACACATCCTCGCTTTCAGTATAGGTAATTCTTTACATAAGCATACACTCACTCAAATGCCAAAGAGTTTTAACATTAGCTGATTGCTCTTAACAAGGTCTTAAACCCCAGTGTACCTTTCTAACACAGAGATCTTCAGCTGAAAAAAATTCCAAATGTCCTTAGGAAGACTGAATGTATTTTAAGTAAGCTTCACCATGAGCACCTTTTCACAGTCTCAGATGACAGAAAAATATGACTCCACATCCATGATGAGTGTCTCCTCCTTATTGGATTTAAGGTCTGTCATTTAAGATACTATTTTCCTTTCTCTTGGCTGCACGATACAAAATCATCACATACTGTTTTACTGGTTTGACAGCACCATGGGGGTGGGGCACACACAAGATTTCACAGACAAAAGATAGATCAAGTCCTAACTCAGGTATAAAAGTCTCACCTAGACATTAGAAAAATGATTAAAACTAACAATGGCAGCTGTATCTAGATCAACCCAGGACTACTAGTTGCTTTTTCATCTTCCCCCACAGCCAGCAAGTAATGCAGCCTTCTCCTCAGAGATTTCAAGGGTCTATCAGATCGGCCAAACGAGCCTTCAGGCAAAAACGAAAATGTAAAGCCACAGTCACTATACCCATATAATCCACGCAAGAACTATCTTATGTCCACGCCTGCCCCTCTGCAGTTAGTGGGGCTACAGCGTGTCTATCCTGCGAAAAAGAAAAGGCAACTCATATGAGAGTAAATATGGGTTTCTAGTTTTGCTTTGTCCTTTCTACAATAAAAAAAAATACAAACAGCAATAGACAGTAAAACAGCAACATTCATGTCTTACACCTGAGTCAACTCTCCTTTCTCTGCTGATCACACAGCTCTTTTTGCCACCTGTATTCCTAACCTTAGCACTTTGCAGTCGGTGCCATGAAGCCACAGGCTGTCACTAACAATGCATTAGAATTTCACCACTTCAGAAGCAGCCTTACCATAGACGGATTATACATTTCATTTTCCTCCCCCATAGGGCCACCACATCCTCTGCTGCCCTTTTCCATGCCACATGAGGCCTGAACAGCACACATGGTGTTGCTTTTGAGGGCACATCCCTTGCTGTATATTCATGCTTATTTCAATTCAAGATTGTATATAGTTAACGTGATAGTCTACGTACAAACACGACTGTTGCTTCAGCAAGTACTAGATCCTGAGCAACAGCAATGTTCTACTGACTTTAAGGTCACTTACACCTTCACCTCTTTTGCAAAAATACACCACTGTCAAGCAAAGTATAGCAGGACCCAATCTTCAGCAAGGTGAGAGACAGGATAAGAAAGACTTTGCAGGCTGGCACATGAGAGTCACAATACAGCCATTAAGAAGCAATAGTTAAGTATGTCAGGGAACAAGCCATAGTACCATTTATATAACTCTTCCAGCAGAAAGGTGAGCAATGTCAGATCACTGCAGAGCTGGGGACAAAGTCATAACTGGAATATATGAACAAAGTCTTGAATCAAGCCTGCCAGAGTCATTTAGGTAATCAGCACATGACACATTTCAGTCATCATTAGCTCTGATATCTTTATGAACTTTTGCATACTCAAGGAGTCATCCACTAACTCAAATATCCCACTCTGTCTTGCAGAGGCTACCTCAGTTTACCACTGCCACTGGCCCAGGACCCATAAGACTCAGGGGAATAAACTCATCTGCCCCCCTTCTCCATAACCCCCACAGACCATAGCCTTCTCCGCTTTCTTTCGACAACCAGTAAGTCAGTAAAACTTAGCTAAGTCAGTAAGAAGCCGTGGATGTATTTTCTAAGCATTCAGAACTCTGTCTTAAATCATTTCTGCAGCAGTTTTCATTTTTTGTTGGTGGGTTGGTTTGTGGGTTTTTGTTTTGTTGGTTTTTTTTCTCCTCCAGAAGAACATCTGCTGTGGCTCACACCAAAGAACCACCTAGCCCAGCATGCTGTGACAGGGGCCAGAAGCTGACCCCTTGCAAAGGGTACAAGAATAAACCAGGCACATGGGAACACTCATTCAGAACACACTCCCAGTCCCTAACAACTTGCAGCTCTGGGACTTCTTGAGCTCAGAATGGCTTTTCTGCGTTTAACAACTCCCAATGGGTTTCTGTTCCAGGCACTTGTCCAGACTCCCCTCATGTCTGACAAGCCATCACTCACTCAGTCAAATCTATCTGCAAACCTGCACTTTGCTCTTCAGAGACCTCAACGGCTGTCTCGCTGCTCAGCCACACCTTCCACCTCTAGCACTTAAAGTGATCTGTATATATCAACGGAGACAGCTTGTCTAGGGATCCTCTGCCATCAAAACAAAGGACTCTGCCCCCTCAATACATAAAAGACAGACAGCAGACGTATGACAGAGAAACTCTGATTCTTAGGCAGAGTTCTGTCATACACTTGCAACACCATGATGTGGGAAGATTCCGGCAAAACATTAGTAACAAAACTACCTCTCGCTGTTCCCAACTGCACCTTCTCACAGTAACCCTGAGCTCCTCACCTAGGCTTCTGCCATCCTCACAGCATTTACATTACATTGTGTGATGAAAGGCATCGCTGGGATTCTTTCTGACAAGGCCTCCAGCCCTGTGCTCACAAAGGACACCAAATCACACTTCATCTGGTGAGGATTCCGCTTGTACCTTGGAAGAGCTGGAAATGTGTTTCCCCCTTTGCTGGTGGCTTACAGATAATTATTTGTTTTCTATCATCCTTCTGTTAACCTCTTCCGCAGAGCCTCAGGTCCCTCAACTGGGAGCATCCCACATGGAACTACTGGCAGTAGACATGAGTCTAAGCCAAACTAGGCACAACATGATCAAGAGAAACAGAAGACAGCTATTCCTTTCACTGCTGCATTTACAGCTCCGTATAGAGCATACAGAAACGCGA
>NW_009606518.1:4163-13350 GCF_000690535.1 Cariama cristata | reverse complement strand
TAGCTGCTGTGAAGTGGGGAAAGCCCCTCCCCTGATCAGAGGGAGCCTGCAGCCCTCCTTGACTGTGTAACAAGAATAGCGACTAGTTCTTAACTTCTTCCTGTGCAAACTAGCATCTCTGAGCAGAGGCCAATTCTCAATGCATACAGCTCCCAGCACTATCGGTTCCAAGCACTCTGATGCTCTACATCGTCTACCAAAACATCACGCTTATCCTATTCAGGAGACATCACTACCCATTCCTCCCATCCTGCTCTGATCAGTCCTAAACTATTCCTGACAAACCTCCTTCCCATTCCTATCCTCTTAACTTCTTTCATCTCTCTTCACAGAGCAATGCTGTGTCTTAAGAATTCAATTCCTATCAGAGCTCTCTAAAGCTGAGCATCTTTATTGCTCTGCAAGAAGATAAAAAGCAAAAAGCAAAGAAAAAGCAGAGAGGGAAGGTACTTACAAATCCTCACTGCAAGGTCAGTCACTAATACACTATGAAACTGTTAACAAAGAAACTTAAATTTAACATGTCCCTTGGGTAAGATCATATACGTTCTCTTATATTGTCTCCTTTCCCCACCTGTCCCTTTGTCTCTGCACTGACTCCTGACAGCACAGACCTGAGACAGATCTGACAAAGCCCAATGAACCAGGAATACTATACGGGAATTTGGCAAACATCTGACGAACACCCCATTCAGTCTCCCACTTTCTCCTTCCCTCCTTCTCCGTTTCGGTTTGGATTCCACCTTCACCCTACTCACTAGAGTTACCTGCATTCATTGCATCCCTTCTCTGGGAAGCTTCTTAAATAATTCTAGGCACTTTGTAGCCAGTACATTTCTATTTCCACAGAAAATGAGGACCCTGCCACATGACCACAAAGACACTGCTTCCAGTTCTAGAGAGTGGTCAGCTTGCAGCAAGCCTTGGCACCAAGGCACCAGGACCAATGCATTTCAACTACCAGCAGCTGTTCACTCCAATTCTCTTTCAGCACAGCTTAGCCTTTTGCAATGGAATTATTCAAAAGCTACAGGAGGCAACTACACAGCTTGAAACCTCTGCTCTTAACTTCACTTGGGATGGAGATCAGCTTTCAGAAGCATCAGGTGAACACATTACCTTGAGGTTCCTGTCCTTCCACACCTTTACCACCTAGCACACACAATTCACACCCACCTATGAGTCACAGTCTCCCAAAGCAAGCCTGTCAGCTCCACATTCTGCATTGCTTTTTTCCTAGCATATGCAATACAACACTATACTACCTGGATTAACACACCTATTTTTACTGAGCAGTAGCAACTGCATCCTGAAAAGCTAAATACTTAACACCACCAAACATTTCAAAGGGTTCAGTGAGAATGAGCACCTACCTTACACATGACAAACCCATCTTATATGGGGAGCAGCGTGAAAAGTTATGAAGGTTACTCTTGAAGTTTTCCACCTTTGACTTGTCATTAAGACTACTGCCTCTCACCCAAAACAGAAGTAACCCTGTTCAGACATGATTTACACAAGTAACTGACCACGAGAAGAAGAAACAGTTCCTGTATCCTGAAAGAGCAAGTGCTCTACTTTATCTCCTTCATCACACAACTTCTTCCCCGAGACACCAATAATTAAACATCACCACAGTGGATGGTATATTCAGAACAAATCACTTGGAATAATCTACTTGCTTGCACATTCCCAGGTGTCCCAGAGACTGTGTATTACACAAAAAAGATATTAAAATAAAGAGTGTAAAAAACACAGAAAATGGACCAGGTTACATTGCTCCAGAGGTTAAAGAGCCTCAAACGCTACAGATGAATTAGCCATCTCCAAGAGAAGAAATTTTTTTCCATGCTCCCTTTTCAGGTAAACACTAGCTTTTCCACACCACGCTTTGGCCAAGGCCTAGGTGACAGCTGAACAGGGTAAGTGTTCTTAGATCTGCCAGCAATGCCACTCTGCATCCCCTTTCATCTTTTTCCCCCAGCATTTACCTGCTTCCTCCATTCAGACTGCAGGCTCTGCAACACAGCTTGCCTTGCACTCTCCTTTCTTCTAACACCTGATACCACAGGGCCTGGACTCTGACTGCTATACATGCAAGCAGTTAACAGCAACAGACAAAAATATCAATTCATTCCATACAGACGCCCACTGTCACCTAGAAGTTCGCAACAATCTCTTCAGTCATAGTATATATCAGCAGTTGGCTGCTGTACCGGGGAAACTCTTTAGCCTCGAAGCAGCAGCCTTACAGAAGAAAATACTGTTCATCTCTAGCCATCGTATTTCCTCAGACATCATTTATTTTAAGTCTGCTCTTTCTTCCTTCTGCCTCAGGCCTAGATCAGGTCAAGTAGACCAACCTGAACCAGAAGCAAGAACTCTCTAAAGCCTCTATTAGCCAAGTGGAGGCTTTTTACAACTGAAAGCAAGCTTCTCTAATGAGAGCTTTACTTCCAGCTCTTTGATTAAGCACAGCAGCCAGAACAGCAAAAGTGACAGAAATGTTCGCTGTGGGTCTTAAATTTAGCCTGCGTAGCCAGCCAAAACAACTGCAGCTGATCGAATATGTGCACATGCACTACATAATGTGAATAAGAGAGAAAACAAAACAGGCAGGCAGAACTCTGCACCATGGTGCTGCTGATTTTTTATGGCGGTTACCCCTGAAAAAGCTGTATGTAGAGTTGAGCACTGTGTCCAGAGCTTCTGGCTTTGAGGTCTCCGTCACAGATGGGTTATCTGAAGAAAAATGGTAGCAGGACAGAACTGCATAGGCTTCCTTTGCTAACAGGAGCAAAGAAAATAAGGGAAAACGCACATGCAACGTAATGAAAGTATCACAGCAATGGTAAAAACCCCAAATAAAATACAACTTTCAATGAAGACTGAGGTCATTATCATATAATTAATTTTAAGGAATTTTAGGAGTCAATATAAAGGGCAGCAAGGGAAGGGTTCATACTGTGTGGTTTCTGAGATAAGCAAGCAGAGCTTCCTTTATATGAAGACAAATCACAACAGTATTCTTCTGGAAGAGAGTAGTAAGTGCCTGGGATTCTCTATACCTCTTGGAATTCCCTTAATACATCCTAGTGCCATGGCAAATGCAGCACTTAGCTCCTTTTGAGCTAAGACAGTCAGTGGTATACACTGGATACCTAGCTGTCTCTTCTTAAAACAGCCATGATCTTATATTCACATTAGTAGTATTTTGCACATGCCAGGGGAATATTCCCTCCAACTAGCATACCTGGAAATTAATGCACAATGGACAGTCCTCCTCGACCTCCCCACCCCTGCACATGCACACAAAATCATTTAGAAGCAAGCTCTGCATTTCTTTTACTGGCTTCAAGCATAAAAGGCGTTGCTTTTCAGTAGTGTTAGCTTTCCCTAAAGGAGCTGAATCCTTTGTAGCAGACCATGGGTTCAAATCCTCTACAGAATTTTGATGAATTCTGTAATTTACTACGAACTTTGCCAAGTAACAGCAACATCGTGCAAAGAGAAGTGTATCTTAGTATATAGGAATGCTCCACTCAAGTCTGTCACTGACTGGTGTGTACCTGCTAAAACACAGCCCTGTCACATTCACTTACTCACATTCAGCACAACAGAGCTCAGTCTGTGTCCATGCTCCAGTGGAAACAACTCCTCCTCTGGACTGCACTGAGGAACAGTGCACACTACTGTATGCCAACTGCCATGCTGAAAGATGCAATTTGAGGTGCTCTTCTCCATATTGGCCTGTGTCCTCATCACAGGATTTTAGGGTCTGGTTGTGTTTTGTGGTGGTTTCCTTGGGCTTTGGTGGGGAGAGGAAGGTGTGTATTTATCTACACAAAGCACACAAAGCATAACCACAATTCAGAGTTGTCCACAAGATAATACAATCACAGAAGCACGCAAACCTTGAGCACGCTTTGTACCACACAGTTCCTTCCGCTATTGACTGCTACTGACAGAGCTTCCCACCCTAGCTGGATCCTCTGTGTGCAGTACTGATTTCCCTCTTTACAAAGAGAGAACAGTTACAAGCTTCCTATTGTTACAAGCTTCATGCAAGAAGTCTTAATATCAAGAAGCAGTTAACACTATGGGTTTGCAAACTCCATGATGCTCTTGGCACAGTATTACAACATTGCTTACTTTGTTTTTGTACTTCAGTTGAAAGCAACATAAAGATTACACAAACAAGACTGAATTTTCTCTGGTTTCTATCTGGGCTGGACAGCCACCAACCTGACATTCACCCACACTCAATTAAAGCATTTGCGGTCATTCTATTCTAAACACTCGGACATGGATTCTCAATAGACTATTTAGCCAAGGGAATGGTAGAACAGGACCAGCACTGAGACTGTTCTGGAAGGGGGAGAATACTGTTAAAAAACCTAAATCTGAACACACTTATAGGATTTGGAGTATTAATCTCTCTGTATAAACTTGGTCCACACCTTCACTTTTCCCATGCTTTTTTATTTCTACGCTTTGACCACTCCTGCAATTGGAAGCATTGGGATCTCTAAGAGGTGCAGTGCTCCCACATTTTGGAGCCAGAGCCAGGGAATTAAAAAAAGCCCTGTACATTTAATTTCTATTTGTCCACAGCTATCAATGAATTCTCCCATACTTGAGCAGAGCAGATCCAGTAAGCAATACCACTTAAGAGGATATACATCCTACTGAACCCAAACTTGAACGCCTCACCCAGCAGAGACATTAAGAATTTAGTTACTCAAGGAAAACACATTTAATAGGTTTCTTTTTGACAAAGCTTCTGGAAGCCAGAGTCCACTGAAATCAATGTAAAGCATTAGATTCATCTGTAACGTTCTGCAGATATGCATCGCTACACTTCACTTTGGAAGCTGTGACTGTGCGCAATAGCCAGTACTAGAATAGAAGGAGTTAGACAAGTTGAAACAAGAGCTGAATGCTCACTGAGAACAGCCTCTTTGTTTTCTTTAAACCATCTATAGTCAGAGCATTAGTATGTACACTCCGCACCTTTAAAAATGGACTTGAATATAAGATTTTGCTGCCTTTGTACTGTCAGTTAGGATAATTTTTTAAGTCAGCCACTGCTGTATGTTACACATAATTGAAAAAATGATTTTGGATAGATACTACAATGCTCCAGTGACATTTCTTTCACTTGACTAGCATTATCTGTAACGGCACCCATCTTCCTCAAGATTTGGTGCTATAGATATTGTCCTACCCAAACAAATTTCCACTGTGGTAGACAATTTGCCTTGCCTTTATTTTCTCCACCAAACATACCTCAGGGAAGTAAAACTTCCCTCCATGCTAGGCTCTTAAGTCTTTACATACGTAAAATAACTGTAGGAAAAAGATACATCAGCTTTTTCTTCCACTGAGAGAACAGCCACCTCATGTTTTCCTTAAATTATCATACAGATTGCTTACAGAGTGACTAACATGATTTTCCTTATTTAGAAGTCAACAGATGTTTAATACTGCATGTTCTGTTTAGCCCGATTTGTGTCATGCTTGAGGTGTCAAAGCCAAGAGGCTGGCCACTGAAACAGCTGACGCAGGTGAGTCTGGCCCAGGACTGCTGTATTTGTACTGCAGGACACTGAAGAGGCAGACCAGAGGAAGTTAACACATTAACAACTAGGTGTATTCTACTTTTCAGCTAGGAATTCTTGTGGGAGCCAAGGCAACATAGGAGGGTTGAAACCCAAAGCTTCCCTTCACTTGTAAGCACTAGCTAGCTTGTCTTCAGGAGAACTTAAGCAAGGCCAGCTAACTGAAAAGTAACCCAACCAGAGGAGTAACGCTGCAAAATCATCAAGGAGCCCCCACAGATTGTTCCAGGGATGGTTGAAATTCCAGTGAACTGGCACTCCTCACATGTCTAAACCAAGGTTGCAGAACAGACTTCTGTCAAACATCAATCCTTGAGCACACGGCAAGGCTAATGAGATAAGCTGAGTGCCCTGCCTTATTACACATGAAATCAAACTCCACTTTCCCCAGCCTAAACATTTATTTTATATCTTCAGTCAAAGTTCTGTACCTCTCAGCCAAGACATACCAGAGGCGGTTAACCCAATTCAAAGCCCTTGGGAGAAGACTCCCTACACACAGATACCAGACCAGTTTGGAGCAATACAAAAATCTTTGTGGGTCCATACGGTGAAGAGTAGCACCTAGGATTTGAAAACAGAGGAGAAGGAAAAGTTTAGGGAACACTTACTCTCCACCTTGTCTAATGCAGTAACCATCTAACACCACATCTCCCAAACAAGAGATCTGTTCCATTGCCTTTCGTTTTTAATCTCTCTCTCTCCACTCAGATACCACATTTACAGAAGCAATAGTCAGAAAAACAGTCGTTTGTACCATCATCATCTACCCTGGCCTGAAGCACTTAAGAACAGTTAATCACCTGCTCAGACTTAGGCCAGTACCAGAGTCCTTTCTCTCACCACAACTGTGTTTTCCTTCCTCCTGTCACATTTTCCAAGACAGCTGGATGAACATGATGAGTCACATAAAGATGAGACCCCCACACTCTACAACTTTGCAGACTGAACTCCTGGCATGATACAAGTTAAAGACTCCTCTATCTTCCTAACTCTGAAAGCCTAATAAAAATTATTTACAGTCTCTCTGGGCTATCTGGTTTAAGCCTCTTCAGCTCAAGTATGACACTTTCTGGGACATTATTAGGTTTCTTACGGTGCTCTGACTAGCAATCACATCTGTACCTGACTGTCGGGGGACACTCTTGGCTGAGCTGGCCACCTTGGTCTATTGCTGAGAGCTCTGAAATTTCTCAATTGAAACATTTGAAAGTTAATGAACCCTTCTAATGCAAAGCTCCCACAGCTCAAAAGTTCTTTTACGAGCCTGACACATGGTGGATGCATAGGAAAGCCTCACTTCAGGCAGGGCTCTCTTTTCAAAACATGCCAAGGCAGAAGGCTGGACTTTCAGACACCACAAGTGGCTGACAGTCAAGAGCAAAAGCCATGACCCACAGAAGGTCTGGACAGCTCTGCCATATTACACTATACTGAAGGCCACAGCAAGTGCCTGTAGCTTTGTTATAGGTAAAGCTATTGCTTTAACTCATGAACTGTAACAAGAAAAAAAAAGACATCTCATTGAAGAGTTATTACATTACTAGAAAACAGGTCAAGCTAAGCAGCTTTGAAGGCACTTGTACACAGGCTCAAATTTACCAGAAAACTGTAAGCATGAGAGCTCACGTAAGATTTTTCCCTTTCATTGTAATGAAAACCTGCAACTGCCCCTGTGTTGGGGTGGTTTTTTCCCCATCTCTCAAGGAGAGAAATGCAATGTTTTAAACGGGGCTGGCAATAACTCACAAGCACTCACTGGAGGAATACGTGGCTGTTACAAATGGTAAACCACCCTTAGCTCTCTGAAAAGAGTCATCAAGTCACAGCCATTGTCCAAATGCAAAACAAACATAAAAATCCTCTGGAGTCAGCTATGAAGAAATGTCAGAGAAAAAAAAAGCAGCTTTTCAAAGCAACAGTTTACTTTGGTATATTTTCTTTTGAACTTTGGTTCAGGTTTTAGGGATACCTTTCTGTTTTGCAGAACTTGTTCCTTTAAGTAGCAGGATCTAGCAATATAGCCTAGCTACTGTACTCTCTCTGCAGTTCTCTCCCAGTATACCACACAACTGAGAACCGTTTGCCCATCCGTTTTTTTAACCACTGAAACGCATCAGCACTCCACCACACTGTTTCAGATACAGAGAACTGCTAGACATTTTTACAGACATTTAACGAGTTCTTCAGCAGAAGGCAAGAGCAGAAGACAGCACAAAGGAAATCCCATGCCTCCATCCCAGAAGAGCAGTCTTTTCCGTGATCTGCTCATGTCAGTTGACCGTTCCCCTCCCCAGTACTGCATACCTTGCTAGGCCCAGGGATATGCCTGCACTTAGTCGAGAGCACTGACACTGGATCAGATTGGTACATCCCACACACAGTGCAGAGCAGACTGGGCTATCATTGCTGTGGAAGAAGGGACTGGCTTTTGTCTTTTGGTTTGTGGGTTTTCTTTTTTCCCTCCTCTTCTTTTCCCCTCTTTTTAATTGCTCAGCCTGCAATTGGGGTTTAGAATGGGGAGAGGGGGGGAAGGGAAGAGAATCTGGTGAACAGCTGGGGCCCATCACTTTTCATTGCAGGTCTTAGAGAGATGTGGTTGACAGAGTGATGCACAGAGGCTGTCCCAGTTAATGACTTCACCATTCTCCATCATTATCCCCATCATTAGGAAATTAGGAGGACAGAAGGTATTTACTGTAAACCTGCCACCTCCCAAGGAGAGATAAATAGAAACTGATAAATGGGATCTTCTGGTGCTGTTCGTCTATTAACCTTCTGCTTCCCAGTTTAGGCATATGCATGCTATCCTGCCATTAATATCCAGTAATTGGCATAGCAGTGGGCAACACAGTCCTACCTTTAGCATAGGAACATCTCCTGTGCTGCGTGCAAGTGCACAACTACCCTCACATCAAAGCTCTGCCAACCAGGCCAGTGAGGAGGGCCTGTGCAGTTGCTTACGCTTCAACTGTGAGGTGAGAATTAGTCAGACCTGGTGGGTCTTAAAATGAGGCACCAACTTGGTCACAGGAAGCTTAGGAGAAGGAGAGATGGGTAGAGGACTGTGCATGGATGACCTCCCCTCCACAGAAGCAACAACACAGCAAGTATACACATTCGCACCTCAAGCTGAACTGCTCTCAGTTCTGTCAGCCTACCTCTAAATACAGCTCACAAACGCCCCCAGGGAATAGTCCCACTTCCCCACAATCTCTGAACACCAAGGAAAGGCTTTTCCCCAGCAGCCTGAAGAAAACTGTTCCGCAAACTGTTAAAAAAAAGCAAGCTTTAGAGGGCTCAGAATGTACGAACTTACTTTCCTACTCAAAAAATAGCCAACATTTCAGCACCTTCTTTGACTAACACTTCAACGGTGCTCCCCTGCTGCATGTGAGGAGCTCTTTGCATGCACTAACTTGCTTCACCCCCACAAGACTGAACCCCTCAGAAAGGACTAAGTCCTCAGAGAGATAAACTAAGCCACCACCTCCTTCCTCAGCAACCAAGCCCTGTGACCCTGAAGTCCATATTCAAAGAAACCAGGATTTTACCCAAACCAGCGC
>NW_009606518.1:0-4132 GCF_000690535.1 Cariama cristata | reverse complement strand
CCCCCCCCCCCCCCAACAACCACACAGAGAAAGCAGGTCCACTTGCAATAAGTCAACTGACTCTCCTAATCTGTTTCTTCCATCTGGAACATCACATCTCCACTTAGGAAAGCCTCAGCCCACTGCTACTTTCTTCTGTGTATTACTTCACATTATTAATTGCTTTTACTCATCCTACCTCCAAACATTTTCCTTTCAACCAGTGTTATAGTTTCCAATTCACATGATGTGCAGGTAACTACAACTCAAGAGACACGAGCTAAGATCACAGCTGCATTTCTAACCACGAACAAGTTAAGCCACAAGTTTCCATCAACTCTGACCCAAGTCTTAAAAGACTCCCAGATTATTATGGTAATTTTTAACAACACCTAACCTTTTTCAGAAGCTCAGGAAAAACCAAGGGCCTGTTCTTGCATGTGCTATCCTAGCAAGCAGGTCATCTGCTCTGTGTTGGATGTATGGGTCCAATATCTTGGAATGCAAGTATTTCTCTCTTCTAAGCTCTGGTAAGATTTGCAGTTGCACACTCACATCCAGCTAACATTTTTCAGGTTCTTAGAGTCAATAAGCCTTCTTAACTGGAATAGAGAAAAACAGAACATTTAAAAACATTGAAGTTCTGGCAGTTGAAAGAATTTAAATAGCTTGCTGCTTCAAATAACTCAGCAGAGGCATTGCTAAGTCAGGACATGAAAGCGGGAAGTAAAATCAGATCATGTCCTGAATAAACTGGCATGGAACTTAAGGGGTGCACAGGCCCAACACAAAAAGCAGCTGCATTGCAACAGCTACCATCCTCAATACAAAAAAAAAATTAAGGTGGCCACAATCCCAGGTCAAAGAGCCTGACATACTTTCAGTTGTCTGTATGGTATCACTGAAACAATTCAAAAGCTAAACAACTTCTTTCTTACTTGCATATAACCTGGGCAAAAATTGACAGGTTTAGTCTGAATTCATTTAAGCACACAAAAAGAGCTACTTTCATATATTCAACGGACCTACAAAAACAAAACCAAAAAAAGAGCCAAAAACTCCATTGCTGCTTCCTAAAACAGGCTTTAGGACTCAAGGGCATCTATGCTTACAAGATCAAAAAAATATAAAGCCTTTAAATTTTGTGAAAATAGAAGGCCAGGCGAAACAGAGAAACCACTACCCTCACTGAAGAATACTGTGCAGAAACAGCCTGCACAAGAAAGCCACCTCAAGTACTGCCATTGCAGGGAAGCTTCCTTTATTCAGAGTTCCTACCTCCCAGCCTTAAGAAATACAAGACCATACTTTGTTCATGTGGTGTCAGAAAGCATTTATAATTTTTTCCTCAGTCCACATGCCTTCAACGCAAACAGGGATGACAATTCTGCCTTGTTCCAGCCTTTCCCCTTTCATGCAAGGCAGAGCAAAGATGTGGCATTTGAAAAACCATGCTACTGCCACACATTTTAAGATTTCCCACATCTGCCAGATTTCAGACATTACTACCAGAAGATTACTCCAGTCTGAACCCAGTTCATGTGGGGGACTGTTGAGCACAGCTATCTCCCCCCCCACATCCACACGACCCCTCCCAAAGCCAGCCTAGTGGCTGGAATAGAGCACAAACCTTAAAAGGTACTTGCCCAGCTCTCAGCTGGCTGAACCCATTGCGTCCACAGGAACGCAGAGCAAACAACTCTTTCTTAACCCAGTCTCACCACCCTTTACCACGGCCTACAGATGCACAACCCTGCACAGATACACAATGAGCGCAGTGCCACTGGTTGGTTTGCAGGTAGAAGTTGTGTTTTCTCCTTCTGTACACGCTATCTTGTACACATTAATTCAGTGCAGGAAACTAATGAAAACGTGACTGTGATAGTGAGTTCTAATGGTAACACAAGTATTAATTTCCATCTGTCTAAGCAACTGGCAGTGTCCATCAATTATGGTGATAGCCAACTAACAGTTGCAGCTGCAAAATAAAAAAAAGCAGAATTAACATTTCAAGTTACTGTCATTCACCTGAATTTTTTACAGTTGTAATTAGCAAGCTGCAGAAGCTGTCAACAATCAACATCAGCCAATCTGTCTGCACCAGGAACCCAACTGCCTGCCAGAAATTGTCTTCGACAGGTTTTGTTTTTCCTCCCCCTGCTTCCCCCCATTAAATTTTTCCTTCAAACCTCCCTAACACTCTCATCTTCTTTACCACCAGTCACTAGAATTGAATGTGTCAAAACAGAGAGAGGAATAATGACTGACACTTAACTGATAAAGTTATAATTATTTCCTTTCTTCAAATCTCAGTACAAAATTGTGCTGCTATCTCTTTCCCCATGACTCTGCTTCCCTGTCAGTACAGGAGCAATATTGCAGCCCCCTCGCAAAATTTGACCCTTAGCTAACCCTAAACATTTCTTACTTGGAGATACTAAGAAATTAAAAGCAGCATTCCTGAAGGCCTACTTTTTGATGAGCATGAGCAACTGTTGCCTATTCTTTGGCTTAAGAGCTCATTAGGCACTTTACGATATCCACCTGTTCCATTTACTTAGGGCAGCAGATCCCCTAGGACCACTCTATTTCAGAAACACTCAAACACCCAGCACTTTAATTTCTTTTTTCTGTTGTGCTACACCACACAAACAGGAAACACAACAAAACCACCAAAAAATCCACCAAAACAAACAAACTGCAAACACTGGCTTCTTTCAGTGCTAACCAAAAACCAATACTTTTTAAACACCTGAAAGTATACAAAGCTTACTCTCTCAGAAATAAACATCCTAGGAGAAAATAAGCATCTTGAACCAGTGCTGCTCTACTTTCATGGGAAAGTTTTGTTTGTTGGGGCTTTTTGGGGGCTTTGGGTTTTGCTGTTGGTTTTGGGTTTTTGGTTTGGTGTTTTTTTTTTTTTTTTTGCAAATAAAACCCCCACGTTTTTAAAGCTATTTATCCTCCTTGAACCCAAGTTGTGGCACAGGCAAGATAAACTCTTAATTGATAAGGAAGTGTATTTTTAACCCTTGCATTTGTAGTAGCAGACACCAATTACATTACACATACCGTAACTAGACATGGACAGTTGTAAATGACCTGGGATAGCTTGCTCTCACAGAAGCGTTACCTCATATAATTAACTATTAATTGAAGTCATCTCACATGGATGAGCCTTCCTTACCTACTGGAGCAGCACTGAGGTCATCTCAAACATTGTGACCAAAGAGGTCTCTGGCTGTAGCACAGCAGTGGGTAACATTTAAAACAAAATATTGCTTTGAAAGGAAGCTACAACAGTCTGCACACATACGCTGCTATCTGACCTCTATTTAATGCATTAATTAAACTGCCAGTTGAGCACCAGAATAAAAGGATACAGTCATAGTAGAAAAATAGAAAAAGTCTTGACAATTTTTGTATGTACCACCATAAGAAGCCATAAACAAGTGCCAATTCCTTTTCTTAAGAAACCACTGTAGAACAGATTTCATACACAGCTTTTACATGGAGATTTACAAGCCTGGTAGAGTTAATATAGGAATTATGAATTCATACATGCCACGTTAGAGTCATTACAGACAGCTGACATTGGAACAGTATATAGGGCAGTGCTAAAAACCCTTCCCTGGTGCTCTTACACAGATGATATTTATAAACTGGAAAATAACGACAGAAAAATCCAGTCACTAAAATGAAGTAACCAAAGAGCAGGTTTAGAGGGAAAGTTCCTTAGCACAAACCTTCCTTACCTACCTAAAAGCACAGTGGGTAAGCACAAAAAAAAAACCACACACCAAAAACAAAACCAGAAAAAACAATAGTACTGCAGAAAAAGACTCAAGGCCTCAGTATAGGCAGAGCCACTGTACAACATTTTGCAAAAACACAAAGTGTGACATAAATCCCTTCTTCACTAGCCAGACTGTGAGACACAGGAATGCTCCCAGCCTTTTACAGCGGGACACATCAGCACCCTCCACCTCCAAACGTAGCTGGTCATAGCTTCCCAACGGGGTTAAAAACCACTTTTCATCAAACGCAGCCTATAAGGCTCTGCTCCCTGAAGTAGTGGGAAGGATACAGGACTATTAGACTTATTTGGGAAAGGAAACCTAGACCAGGATGGGATCTCCCAGCACACCCACAC
>NW_009606517.1:6013-35561 GCF_000690535.1 Cariama cristata | reverse complement strand
GGACATCCCGTTTTCTTCAGGTAGGGGCTGGAGGGAAAAGGGGGTGGGCAAGAGGAAGGCAGAAAAGGAATGGAAGAGAGGAAAATTCCCGCCCCCTCCCGCGTTCCGAGTTTGTTTTATGTGAGGTCTCCTTATGAGCTCAGGTGTCGTGAGGCTTTGTGGATGCCGAGAGTTGCTTTCTGCACCTGGGAGCTTTTATAATGCAGAAGCTGTAGGTAGCTCTTGGAAGAGAGATGAAGTTGCATTTGTGTTTCCATTTATAAAGGCCATCCTGGTCACCAGTGCCTTCAAAAGCGTGTCATCAGAGGCACAACTGAGCTCCTGGTCCCTCCAGGATCACTTAAGAGTCGTGTGTGTGTGTATATCTCTCTCTCTCTTTTTTTTTTTATCCACTTTTTAGCCAATTTAGTGCAAGGCTTGAACTCTGCAGACCCAGTTGTCAAGGAAAAAAACATTGCTGAAACAGAGAAAAGGCTCCATGATCAAGAAACCAGCAAGGAGGAAGAAAGCAAGACTATGGTGAACAGAACAGTCATCAACACACAAGCTTCTGTAAGGGCTTTTTTTCCCTTTGAAGTTAAAGTTGTATGCAGTTTAGGTCTTTTAAATAACACTTATTCACATTCCTTGCCCAGGAGAAAAAATTTTGAACGATATTTACAAGTATGTTCTGAATGTGACTTTATTTTTTTCACTAGTTATTTTATTGGGAGGTACTTGATGTCACCTTGTCTTTGTCTTAAGACTGCTAATAACACAGGGTACTCCAGTTGGACTTTTCCAAGTTGGATGCAAGCACTAAGGTGCCATAACTTGTAGCTTTTACCTGTGCTTCAGGAACTTGAGCAAACCTAGTTGAAGACATGAGAGGCCCTTCGTTAATTTCGTTAGGCTTTCTTCCCTGCAGTGGAGTTTGGATTTCAGTGACTTGCCTCATTAAAGATACAAACGGAAGCTTTCTGGTGATGTCAGAAATTATTAAGTCCTTACCATCCTTTGTTTAAGTGTCAATTAGATACTGCCAGTATGCATCAATCTGGATATTTCAGATGCCTTGTAGCTCTGAACAACTTAACCAAGTGTTCCTTGGCTGCTGTGGGTTTTACTAAAATGTCTGTATGTGTATATGCATGTGCTGTGTTTCTCTTTTTTTAGGACATGGCAAATGCAGAGGCAGTGAATGCAGGTAGGTCAGTGCTCCCTCTAGTATCTAGCGTCTCCTCAATCTGTTTCAGCAGAGATGGAATAAGGACTGCTGTTACTTCCTGCAAGACCTGTTTCCACTCCTGCGAAAGTCAAAGCTGACTTTTCTAGTGACTTTAATCACAATTCAGTCGGATCTAGGAACACACTCAAGCATCTTACCGGTATGGCTGTACCTGTTCATAGGCAGGAAGCTTGTTGGTATAGGTTGTTAACATATTCTGGCTTTTCATCTAAGAAGTTAGTATTCTGAATGTAAAAGGAAACAAGTTTATCTCTAGAGATGAGATACTCCGAGGCAGGTATGCAAATCCTGAGTGGTAGCATGGTCTTTATGTCATTCATGTTCCAGTTTAATTGTTGAAATGTCCCCTTAATATTTTCTTTGTAGAGAAATGACTCAGAAATACCTTAGAAACTGCTTTTTTTCCTCATCTATAAATTGTTTTTAATGAAGCTTGCTTTTTTTTTTTAAAAAAAAAAACAAACACACACAACTAAATTACCACCAACTCTCCTGGCTCAAAGATGGCTTTCTGGCAATTTTGGAAAAGGATGCAGAAGAACGAGCTAAAAGAAGGAAGAGAAATGAACACTTAGCAAATGGTAATTGCTAAAGGCTTTTCTAGTTATTGCCTTCAAAAACTACTTAGCAGCAGCTGAGCTGATTTAAGAGGCTATTGAGCTACTCTGTTATTGTCCTTCTTAGGCACACTTGAGACAGTGCTTTGGTTGTCTGAGACCAACAGTCTTGTCCACAGCATTGATTAGCTAGATATAACAGGGTTATATACTTCACAGAGTTGTTGCCACCTGTTCTTCTCCATGCTATACCCTTGATGATAAGAGTTTGGGATGGAGGGAGCGAGTTTGAGTATTTCAGAGCTGGGCTGAGCAAAGGCAAATGCTCAGTTTTCCCTCTGAAAGAGGAATGAGGATGATGTGCACTGAATAGCTCAGAACTCCCTTGCAAATAATGGCTAATGAAGACAGCTGCAGTAGAACTGGACTGGAATTTTGATGATTATTCCAAGAGGAGAATATGGCCTCTCTTTCCTCAGTCACCATTTGGGGAAATAAAAAACAAATATTATTTTGAATGCATGTCTGTTGTTTTGCAGCTCTGAAAGAGAAGGGAAACGATGCCTTCAGGAAAGGAGACTATGCCATAGCCGTTCAGAGATACACTGAAGGTCTGGAAAAACTGAAAGATAAGCAAGAACTTTACACAAACAGAGCACAGGTCAGCATGTGGAAATGAGCTACTGCTATACTGCTTTTAGTGTTGCTTTGCCAGGCTAGAACCCCAAAAGGATTGTTCTACTATCTAAGTGAATTTCATAAAAGGTAATATACCTTGCATTACAAAGAGGCTTGAAGTCAGCAGCAAGAAGGTGCTTTTTACAAACTTAATGAAGGAGTTGAACAAAGATCATTAGAAGTCTGAATTCTTCCCTCTGGATCGACGTGTCTGAATCCCTTCACAGCTTTAGTTCTGCTGTGGCTAGTGCTTCCTGAGGGAATGTTCATGTCTCCTCCCTCTTGGATATGGCATAGGTGAACCCCTACTCCTCCAGAATAAGTGGGAAAAAAATCATTCTACTTTAGAGTTTTATTTAAATGCACAGTTTGGGGTTTTTTTATTTGGGGGGGGAGGATATCACTTTTCTAACTGTACAATGTTAACATTTGCTTTGCATTCTCTACTTGTCTTGTATAATCCATATGTGTATTGAATTTTGTTTTATTAAATTTATTCTAAATCACAAACTCCAAGGAGGTGGAAGACTAGTTAAGAGACGACTGGTAATTATCCTGCAAAATCAATGGCTAGGCAAATCAACAGTCTAGTTTTTTGTTTGTTTTTTTTTTGTTAGCTAATGTTTTTACAATGGTTAGTGGAAGTTGTTTGAAGTATTCTAACTCTTCTTCCTGGACCCTGTTGGTTTTATTTTAGGCTTATTTGAAGATGCATGAGTATGAAAAAGCCATTGGTGACTGTGAATGGGCATTAAAGGTAACTTCAGGATTCTATCTTTTACGATCAGATCAAGTGCTTCTGGAACGTGGGTTTGTGTGTAACTGATGATATAGGAGCAATTTGCTAAGGGAAATGAAAGAATGTGGTGGTGTTGCACAGGTTCCTGCATCCTCAGTTAACTTGAACAGTATAAAGCAGTTAATATTTCAGTTTTGCTTGTGTGCAGAAGCTTTTCTAGCTCTTAAGAGCGTTTAATTAAGAAGTTTGTTGTAAGTGATAATCAGCTGTTAACTGCACACGTTATCACACAATGTCTTGCCCAGCCTTCTACAAAGGGAAAAAGGACTCTTTAAGCTCACAAATACCAGATCTGGTGGGAAAGGTAAAGATTATATAAAATGCCAAAGAGCTGAATCTGAATCCAAATTCAATTGTGTTACATCAGTGATGCCCATGACTACAACACAATTAACAGATTATTAATAATATTGGCAACATCATTTCAAGAAATCTGTATTTTTGACACATAATTGAACTGGAAAAGATCGTCCAATCTGTTAGCGTTGAGCTAGATGTTTCCTCAATTTTTTTCGTGCAGAGCTAAGGAAAGTTACGACTTACTTCATTCCTGGCAGAACTAATCAAAAGACATATGGAAATTCTGTTGTTATAGAAGTTCGGCGGTTATAGACTTGTTGCTGCAGGCCTTAGCATTACCTAACTGCATGACAGTCTGCATGTATTGCCTTAAGTGCAGTTTTCTGGGAAGGATATTAACACCATCTGCTTTCCACCTTTAACCAGACCACAGCCTATGTTTCTTGCACAGGGAAGGAACGTTGGTACCTGGAGGTAATAATTCAGCATATAAACTTCAGATGCCTCTAGTAGGTGGTATGAAGATCCTCTTCTGTGCTTACAGTTATCTTGGGCAGCTATAACTAGTAATCAGGAGGCTGGAAAAATTTTTAAAAGGTTAAAATTTCTAAGCACATAATTCATAATTCCTTTTTTAACACAGTGCAATGAAAAATGTATTAAAGCCTATTTTCTAATGGGGAAAGCTCACCTGGCACTTAAGCACTACAGTGAGGTAAGTTCACTAAATCTTGTGGCTATAGGACCATGTTTTGTTCTGCTTTTGACATGATGTTGTGCGTGAGAGGGAGAAATTTGTGCTCTTAAGAACTGGACAAATGAAAGTATGTTCAGCCTTTAGACTTGAGAGAAATTTTCTGTGTTTTGCAAGAACTAATAATTCTAAAATCAAGTCTTCTTTCCATATCTCTGTAAAATAGCTTGTATACTTTGGTACACACAAAATGTAGGAGGACACTTCTGTGAGGCTGTGTCAATTTGTACTCTAATCAACCTCAAAAGAATGAGGGAATTTTCTGTTCGGTATACATGGTATATCTGTTGGGAATTTGTAACTACTTGGCTGTCAGACACCAAGACAGCAAGCTTTACTCTGGTGCTGTGAGGCTTGAGTCTAGACTGGGTGAGTGTTTGGGGAGTCTGCAAGGATTGTGTATATGCTCAGAGAATCCCACGTTTGGCACTTCTGTTGAAGTGCTTCAAGACTGATATTAGCAATGTGTGCTCAGGGAAGTGGTAGTGCTGGAAATGCCATTTTTCAGCTTGGGTAAGGATCAGCATGAAGGAGCGTCCTTGTCAGGTGCTGCAGACTCTTGTGATTGCAACCTACTAGCAGTGACTACGTTTCCCCCAAAGAGACAACTGAGTAAAATGTATTTCACTTTTTTTTAATCCTAAATTGCTCTGTGCAGTGGGTGTTATTAAACTATTGCTGCATATAACTAAGAAATTATTGCATGTCAACTGTGGATGAGAAAAATCGCTATGTATTTCAAGTTAAGTGAACTGTTAAGATGAAAGACACTAGTAAGAGTGATACCATCTTTTTCCAAGATCCTACTGAAATGAATGTCAAAGGAAAGATTTAATTTTGCATTTCATGTGTGAATACCTAATGGAAACATAAATACTGTTAAGATAATGGAACATCCTATTAACAAGCTTGAAATAAACTGCCAGATATTTTTAGTACAACTCTGACCCTTCATCTTCAAAATAAGGAAGAACTTGAAGAGGGGAGCAAGCAAGCTCAAAAGTGTTTCTGATCCTGTTGGAAACTACTTCACTAGAAATAACTGTAGAGTGTGGACAATATAAGTCTACGTGAAATTCACCTTGAGGCGTTCTTGGCAGCTTGATCTGTGAAGAAGGTCCTTCCCTGTTGCAAGGTGATCAGTTCAATTCCAAGCATATGCACAAGACACAAAATGCCCAAATAGAAGATAAAGATACAAGATGCACATGTCTGATCCCTGCCAATAGTTACAGTTCCTGCAGTTATAATGCTGTGGCTCATTTTCTTTTTTCTTACTGGAACTTTGCTTTTTGGTTCCTACTAGTACATTCCTAGGTTTGTACTTGAAATTTTCCCTTTAATTTGAAATAGCAGGCAGATGTAGGAACTGAGAATAATATTCAACTTACACTTTTAATTATGAAAGTTTTGATGTGTGTGTCTCCATAAATTTTATTTTTCATGCATATTAAGTACTCTGGCACAAGAACTGTTGAGCTTAAGCAGGATGACTCTGACTAGGGTATGATTTTTTTATCATCTTCCCATTTTTATCTTAAATTGAGAGCCTGTTTCTTTTCTCTGTTAAGTCCAGGCAGTGTTATGAGAAGATCTTACAAATTGATCACCAAAAGGAAAGCCTATTTAAAGGTAACAAATAGAAATTTTTACACTGTCATCCCTTGTTTTCTGATCAAGATGGAACTTAATCAAAACCAGTGTTTTGCTCTTCAGAACTTTTCATGGAGTCTCTTCTTGCAGCTTTTATTCCTGGTTGTTTCTTCTCTAAGCTCTGTTTCACTCACCAGAGCCGTGGGTCATTCTGTACGTAGAGGGTGGTGGTGTCTCTGTCATGAAGTCAACTTCTTTTTTTTTTACTTGAAACTTGACCATACCGAAACATTTAACTGCCATGCTTTGTTTGCTTTTGATTTCCAAGATTGTATGAATGAGGTAAACTTGGAGGAAAAAAGAATGAAAGAAGAAGAGAGAGCAATGAAGGAAGTTCAGTCGGGAAAGTTTGCTGCTCTGTCCATAAAACAACTGCTGCAGAAACTTGATAGGCCTGACCAGAATATCCTCTACTATACAGGAGGGATCAGACTTTTGACAGGAGCTGTGAAAGATTGTAAGTATTTGATGCAAAGGTTGTTGATCATGGGGGCTGTAATCCAAGTAGATGAATACACGTGGAGTAGGTTTTAAAGGAACAGAAAACCTTCCTATATTTAAAACATAAAATCAGCAGTGTTTGTTTCATAATTTATGGCCAGTAGATATTTACATATATTTTTTAGAACTAGACTGATGTTGTAGCTGAGCTGTTAAGACTTCTTACAGATTTGGGTCTCTTAAGAGCTGTTTTATTTGTTTAGAAATATTTGTAGTAAAAGCATATTGATTTGCAAAGCCAGTCTCATGTTTCAGTCTGCCTAAAAAGCCCTTAACTGGAAGTCAGTTGTTCTTTACAGCACCAGCATGAATTAGAGCAGTTTTCAGCTTCAAAGCTGCTTCTACTTCAAGTAGCATTCTTGAAGTTTTTCCCCTCTTGTAACGATGTTCTTTCTCCAAAGCTGTTGATCCAGTGACCTTTTCTTTTAACACTATGTTGTCAAGGCAGACTGCTGCTCTTCTATAATGATATCTCAGCCAGATGGATCATAGACCTGATTTGTTTATCTCTGAATTTTTCAGGCACTGAGCAAACTTTATTTAGAACAAACAATGGATTCAGTATCCTCAAAGACAACGAGATTGTAAGACGGTAAGAGCTCTCCAAAGGAAAACAGTAGGGTGTTACAGCATGAGGAAATGAAAATATTGTTTTCAAGAAACACAATCACCTCTTGAAATGCAGATGAAATGATCAAAAGATAATGTAATAACAGATTTTAATGTCTGAATGAACTGACATATCTGACTCATACAAACAGTGCTCTCTTAGATGCAATGAACAGAATTAATGAATTTCTACTTCTGTCTCCTATTTCTGTACAGTTACCCTATCTCTCATGGTGAGAGCAGGTTTGTTAAAAAAGAAAAAAAAAAGCGCAATTTAATATAAAAGAACATCTGAAAGCACTTAGTTGCTTGAAGTATGCCTGGCTAGACTCCCTGGTGCTATTAATTGCCATCAGTAAATATTTGGCCATATAGCTCTGTAATGTAACCTGGAAAACTCCCTAATCCTGTAATCAAGGAAGAGGATCATCTCTGGGGACCTGTGTCTTCTGCTGCTGTATTTTGTTGGCTGCTGTTATATTGTGTTTCAGTAATCAAGAAACAAATCTGACTAACATTTATCTATATTGCTTTATAAACTTTGTCTTTAGAGAGGGATCTCTTGTCTGAATATATTTGAGTCAGGTTCAGATAGATAATGCAAACAAGAAAGACATGCAAAAGATGCGATTTGAAAATTTTGTACAACTGAGCTGGTTCAGAACAGCATGATCTGGTTGAACAGGGCAGGAGAGCTATTCTTTAAGGTTGTCAGTGGAACAGCAGCACAGAGGATTCTTTAAGGGTCGTCAGTATTTTGGGTGTTGGCTGTAAACAGACTTAAGAGATGAAGCACTTCTAAATTTGCATAAAGTTTTTATGCTCTGTCTATTCACAGCTATCTCAGTGCAGAGCTGAATTTACCACCTATATTGTGCTGTGTAATGCTTGTATAGGGTCTGTGTGTGTTGAGGGTAGAGTAGAGCTAGTAGATCATAAGTCTGGGATCAGGGTAGGTCCTCTGGAAAACAAGTCTGATAGTCCTAAAAACTTTTAACCGATGAGCTGGGTTTAGAGCTTATGAGCTTAGGTGCTCGTGTGGCAGATCCTCATCTCTGTGGGGCTTTGCTGATTTCCCTGGCCAAAGAGCTAATTGTTTGATCTGTCCTTTGCTCTTTTTATGAGCTAATGTTTCTAATTTAGGGGCTTCTGTGCAGAGAGAAAAAACACTGCTGAAGTGGATTTGTCTGTTTCTCTTCTCTTCCTTTGGCAAGCTGTCTGCGCTGGAAACGGTAAAACTGCTAGTCATTAATGGTCAACATTAATCATTGTTAATGTGCTGTTAATATGGCATTTATTGTGTCTGAAATAGTGTTTGGCATCAACATCACTTTCCCAGAGCACTTGGGTCTAGACCTTTTTGTAAACGAAGTTTTACAGGTCAAATGCAAGTGTTGGAGGTATACTGCTAGCAGCAACCACAATTTTGGCGGTTCTTGTGTATTGTGAGATGAAATTCCCAGTCTGTATCTGTGAGCATTTTAAATCTACTGAAGGGGTGGAAAGTCAATTCATGGAATTGTTGCTGCTCTTAAGGCAATATCACTTGCATCATTTTGTCTTTGTTTTAAGCAGTTATACCAGCAAAAAGCAGAGTTTTACAGAAGTGCTGTTAGAGAAGACTAAATTTGGTTGGCATTCATGATCACTAGTCATTAGTCAGATAGCCCTTGCCTGTTTCTGGGGAGTATACACATACATGAGAAATGGGCTGGGGTGGTGGTGGGTTCTAAAGCACTGCAAAGTGCCACACAAGGAAAATACAGAATGCTTGGCGTCGGCCTCTGTGGTGACTTGTATATCATGGGATCCAGCTGATGCCCCAGAGAAAATTCCTGCTGCAAGTTAAGGGGAGAACCCGTTTTATATTCTGCCTGCAGGTAGTTTACACATTACTCTCTATTTAGCACTGCCTTGTGTAGCAGGGCAGCATGCTATTGTGCCTGAACAGCCTAGACCCTACCGGTTTGCAGGCAGCTGATGAAGTGAGGAGCACTTTGCTCACAAGTGTGGTGTCTCTTTGTTTGAGGAAGCACTTGGTGCCTGAGAAGCTAGCGTGTTTCTAGTGAGAGCAGAAATTCAAACACCAGCGTATGTGTTGAAGTAATAGAGCTGAGAGAAGATCAGTGGGTGTTCTGCTTTACCATTGCTCTGCAGGAGTGTTATGCAAGATGAACACATCAGAGTGACCGAGCATATTAGTGGATGAAACGAAGACACTAAACCTGTTAAATCAGCACCTAGGAAAAAAAATTATAAGAGTAATGGGGATGCCATTGTGTGTGACGTTGCTCTTAAATCTTCTCTTTTTTCAGAAGAAAATCAGCGTCTTCTGTTGACTCACCCTGATGTGAATGCACAGCTGCCAAAACTGCTTTCTTCTGGGATACCAGAGATCCAAAAGGAGACATTGGCACTAATTTCTCTTTACTCACAGAATGAGAATGGGAGGAGACTGCTGATCAGGCACCAGGACCTAACCAAGTAATAAACACTACTGTACCTCAGAGAAATTTCCTTAATGCCTGGCTTCACAGATGTTCAGAACTCATTCCACTAGCACCAAGGTGACAGGCTTTCTGAAAGGAACGTAATGACATTGAGACGTCTGTCCTTGAGGGACATGCCTAGCTAAGCAAAAGTAAAAATCAGGTGTGTGGGGAGAACTTTAGTAGACTTTGTATCTGAAGAAGTCTGTGAAAGTAAGTAGAAAGAGCTTATTCCAGAGGATGCTCATGTAATTTTGAGGCATAGTTACTTTTTTTTTAAAACCAGTAAGTGTGTGTTTGTCTAGCACTCAATCAGGTGCTTACACTTGTTTCTTCATAGCTCATGGTTTCAAGCTGTGACTCTCTCCTCATTTAGTAATTGTTTTTTATGATTATTCAGTGTTGCCATGACTCACTGAGTGGAGAAAGAAACCACAATCCATTACCTTTATCCTATTGTCCTGCTATTTCCTTCTAGAGTTAAGCAGAGGAGAAATTTTAATTTACTGGTTTGCACAACATGGTTTGAAGTAGTGGGTGAACAGAAAAGATTTTCCAACAGTTGTACCCACTTCACTATATTATATGCAACATTAATCCAGAGACACTTTTCCGTGGAGGAAAGGTTAAAGAAATGAGCTGTATCTGAGAGGATGCTTAAAAAAGGCAGATAATGTTACTGTGGTTTGAAATATCAGGACCCTGAAAAATCTTCTGTCAACTTCTGAAAGAGATGCTGGGCCTGATTGCTTGAAAAAAGTTAGGATGTTCAGAAAGTAAAGTTGCAGATATTGAGCTTCTTGGCAGTTGGGCTTGTCATCAGAAAGAGATGAGACTATAGGTTCTCTTACAGTGCTACAAAGTTGGAGAAGAGTGGCAGAGAATTTCAGCTCAGTAGAGGAGCATGTGGAAACCCCAGCACATGTCTGCAGATGTACTTCTTGTTCAGCAGAGCTTATAGGTCCGCAGTCTCAAGTCCTGTGAATTGCATGCAGTTCAAATTCCGCAGGCACAAGTGCACACTATTCCAAAAGCTCAAAAGATGATGGTATGATGCTCTTTCTATTCAGGCAGGAGATTAATTTTTCTTTGCTACTATAAAGCTTTTTAGTTAAACCCCTCCAAAGACTGTTGGGTTTGCTCAGCATGTCCTTTTAAGCCATGCAAGCATCAGCACTGACATTCCCTGCAGGCCTTTACAGTCTGTTGAAGCTGTTCAGTACTGGACTGTGCTGATGGTCGTCTCAGTCCTGACTGTTGCATTCTACTTGCATGTCCCTAAGATGTTCACAAGCAGCAAAGCAGCTTAGCTTCGCACATCTGTGAAGCTTACGTGCTGATGAAATGTTCTAATGCTGACAGAAATTGGTACATGCAAAGAGGGACAATATTGTGAGAGAATCTAGTGCCAAAATATTGTTCTAATGGCAGCTGGGTGACTGGGTATGTTTGGAGGGCCGAGTATATCCAGCTTGGTCAAAACCCTACTGAACACAAAGGAATTTAAGATCATAAATTGTGTTGATGCACTTAAAATACAATTTTGAGCTTTAATAATTAAACCAAAGATAACATTAATTGTTTGTTTTGGTTTTTTTTTTAATAACAGATGGCTGCAGATTTTAATGACATTTGTCAATACCACTGATGCCAGGGCTAGCAGTGCCATAAACATACTATCTGATTTAACTGAAGAGGAAAGGTAACTTAGATTTCTTCATTCATTTTTATGAAGTTCTACTTTGAAATGTACTAAATGAGCTAGTGATAGAGGCTGTTGGCCGCCTTTGCTGTGAGGGTACATTGCTGACTGATGTTTACCTTGTCTTTATGTTGCTGTTGTGTTGCCTTTATCTGTGACTTTTGTCTAAAGCTTTAAGTGTCCAAATATGGCTTTATTTATCCCCCAACAGGTTCAAAACCCAGTGTCGTGTCATGCTTTCTACAGATGTTTTACCTTTATTCACCCAGCTGCTGGTATGAAAGATCTTGGTTTCTGTATTTCTGGTTTACTTTTGTGTAACACGTCTTATGACTGCTCTTTCCAGTTTTACGGCTCCTGGACAGAACCCCTCTGTGGTAGAACTACAGTAGTTGCCATGTCTGTAGTTCTGTAGGTGTAAGAAATCCAGTTTTGTCATACACTCTCCTCAGGAAAATGTTCTCAGTCTCCAGTACTTAGTGCTTGCTTTCTACGTATTACTAGTTTTATATGCAGTGAAAACTCTGGATTTGTTTGCGTATTCCCACTGGTAATCTATCAGGCCAGGATTTCACCCTCAGCTTTGTGTTATGCTCTTCTTAATGTGACTTTAGTCTGCTGTCACCGCTGATAATGTCTTGGATAGTGGCTTTTTCTGTTGCTTTCTAATCTGAGAGATCAGGGTGAAGAGATGACATTAGGTCACAAGGTAAAGATGTTCAGTGGTTCAGATCCCTTTCCTGGTTATCATTTATTTCAACTACAACCTTAGAATATTGTTGGTACTGAAACCTGTCCTCAGGAAGAGAGAAGATGTTAGGGAGGATTGGTTCTGTTGCAGAATGGCAGATATAGCTGGAAAGTAAAATACTTCCACTTCTCCAAATGAGCGCCAAGACAATGCAATAATTATAGCATTTCTGTATTGCTTGTTGCTCTCTCCTTTTGAATATACCTCAGTGAAATTACAGCTGCAGGCGAGGCTGTTCTGTTCTGTGACCTAAGTAAGTGGTAGTAGGAAATAGTCACAGTCTGATGTTAGGGACCACAGAATCCAGTCACTTTTTCCCAAGACTCTTAAAACATCACTGGGAGATTCATTGTGAAAATGAGGGTGATTTGTAAACTCTGGGAGGTTGGGATTGAACATAGGTGAGAGAGAATCTGGAATCCTATTTGCCATTGCCAGGGGGATAGGAGTGTGTATTTATTGTTTCTTTGTCACTTGTTCTTAATTTATTATTCCGCTCTTCTGTTTTTAGACCTCTGCCAAGCTGGTGAACCAGGCAGCCCTTGCCCGTTGCATTGGCATCATGGGGAATCTGTGTGCAGATGTAGTCATTCGAATGCAGATGGCTGAGTGCAAAGAGTGCTGGCAAGCATGCTTAAAGCTTGTGGTAAAGAAACTTAACAGCTCCCTAGTATAGTGTTTTCAGCCGGATCTGCTGTGGAAACGGCACTTGTGTGATCATGTTTGTCTGCCTCCCCCTAACAGCTCTGAACCCTTGACTGAGATCTTTCAAATCTGGTAGTTGGATAAAGGTCTCAGAGCGGTCCGTTGTTCACATAAGTTGTGGATCCATAGATGGGTGGAGGAGAGTGAGCGGTTGCTTATTGTAAGTTGCCGCTTTCAGGATAAGGATGTGGTATGAACTCAGAAACTAAAGAATTCAGAGAGTGGGAAAGGACTTTGTTATCTGCCTAAACAGAAGTTTGGAGTGTGCAGCTTTAGATACCAAAGTGAAACAAACAACAAGAATGAATCTGTATCAAAAAGTCATCGTTAGCTCTGGTGCTCACAGGACTTTTTCTTCCTCCTGAGTTCATGGTACATCAGGGGAAACACTGATGCACTATGTAAGTAAGCACACGGAAAACTGAGGAAGTGCATATTCTGAACCTCTGATTTGATTGCACTCTCATCTCCTTTGTACACAGGATGAATGCTTTGATGTCAGCACACCCAAATACCAGGAGTGTTTGTTTGCAGTGCTGGGCCTAATGATGAACTTACTGCTTGAATCAAATGTGATCATCCAGGTATACAAGATCTGTGAATGTTCTTTGGTAGTGTTCTTCTTATAATCACTTTCTCGGAGATTTGGAATTGCTTGAGCAGTTAGAGCATCCTTCTCCCTTGTCCCTGTAAATGAGCCTGATGCAAGTCACTGAAGTCATACCAGAACATTCAAATAAAATAGGTGAGGGAATGACCGTGGAATATTGTGACCTTTGCAGTCTGTATAGGGAAAAAGAGCCTGACTGCGTTAGATGGATTTAGAACCCTCTTTCACATCACTCATGCTGAATCACTTAAAGGCTTCCAACCTTGGATTTTGCTGGTGTTCAGTTAATTTTTAGTTTTCATTGGTCTTTAAGGTTATCATTAAGGGAGGCTGACAATTTAGGTAAGCTAAAAAGTGAAAAAACTTACAAAATTTTCTCCTCCACTCCCCCCCCGCCCCCCATACACACAGCTATGAGGAAAAAAACAGTCTAAAGCACATACAGTATCTTTCCATAGTGGTATCAATGTTTTGTTCAACATCAGTCCCCAATTATGGGATATTCTTAGACGCTTGGCACGTTCCAAAATTATTTAGAGCTAAGGATTCCATCAAGAAGGAAGAATTTCTTAATTTACATCTGGGTGCTGAAGTGTTAGTAACTTACTGCCACGTGTGCCCTGATCTCCATTGGATTCTCTGTTGTAGAGTACTTTGTCTTTTAACCCATTTCTGCTCTAATACTTCCCAGCAATCAGCTGGACCTGAGTTTTTCACATTGTTGTTTCAGTACTTGGCTGTGGACATAAGTGGCAGGTGCATGTCTCTCCTCAGGGATGAGGATGGAAGGATTGTGACGGTAAGTGGGATATCTATGAACTAACAGAAGATTAGCTGACTTGACCTGAACACTTCAGTGCGAACTGCTGACCTGTGCAAGACTGTACATTAGGCTTTGAAGCCTAAAACATTCATAATTAGTAGTAGTAAAGAAATAATATACCACTTGTATTACTCAGGTTTTTATCTTGTTTGATGCAAGAGGTTCTCAGTGTTCTCTTGAAATCTACTTAATAGAAGCTCTGACAAATCATTTCATCCTTAGTATGGTTTTCAATATAAAACTCTTAAAAAATCAATCTAGAAGCAAAGGAGCAGGAACAATTTGGGTGTTTAGCAGCTGTTTCTTTTTACAATTCTTGTATATGAATCATACCTAGGAGATTGTATTCCTATTAATGGTGTGTAACTCCCACAGAGAGCAGTTGTTCAAGGCAAATGGGTAGGAGGAGATGTGAACTCGGAGTCCATTCACTTCTCTGAACTCACATGAATTGTTCTGGTCTGTTTTACTTGACTCAATACCAGCAGTGATGGGCTGGTTTCTACCAGGAATTAATTTCAATAAACAAACATACACGGAGTTGTCCTGATCTCAGTTTGGTCTCCTCTCTCTCTACACCGAGTCTTTAGAAGCTGTGCTGAGTTCAGTTTCCAGTGCACAATAAAAAAGCTATGTCCTAAAGATGTTCTTCGTTATATTTCTGTAAATTTCTGCTTTTATCACTTTAATTACTTTTAATTCTGCAAACCCAAAATAATTTTAAAACTCCCTAAAGGTGTCTGGACAAATAAACTTTTTTTTTTTCTTCTCTTATGCTGTTTTCTGATTCAGAGAGCCATTGGAGTGCTAAGTCGCATCCTGCCAGCATCCTCCTCGGCAGTAGAAGAAGTAGTGAAAGGAGGGGTGGTCAAGAAAATGATCAAATTCTTGAAAGTAAACTATTTTAACAAAATTTACTTTACTTCTGCTTGTATTGTCCCTCAAGAAAACCATAGTTGCCTCTGTGTTTAACCTCCTTTCCCTAAGCGAAAGACCTGTGCAGTCACTCTGTCTGTATGTGTCTGCATCTGTGTTGCCGGTTGTAACAGTGCTCTCAAGTTTAAGTTTAAGCTACGTAGCCAGTTTGGAGACTAGATTGCCTTCTGTAGTCTGATCCATAGCCCAGATTTTTCAGTTGTTTCCATATGAACCAGATGCCTGTGCACAGCTCTGCTTGCAGAGACCTGTGAATTCAAGAATCCACTACTGCAGGCCCAGTTGGGGGATTAAAGCTTAAAATTGGTGTGATCTAATTCGGACCACTGAAAAGCAATGGAGCCTTTCCCACTGATTATCAGTGAGTGCCGAATCAAACTTGGGAGCAATTTGTCCCTAAATAATGCATATGTTAATCTGTAGACACTGTTTTGCTCTATATCTGTGTATCTAGCAGAATGTATATCCACCCAGCCTGATGTGGATTCTACAGATTTGCTATGATGCAGATAAAATTAGTCTTGAAAAAGGTTGTGGCACTCAGCTTGGCTCTGGTAACTAGCAAGCATCAGAGGAGTTAATAGTTTGAAAGGAATCGGGCTCCAGTGATACAGGGAATTGTGTACTGCTGGCAGGAAAGAGATGGTTCTTCTGTCGTTTTCAGCTTATGTTCATCCTGAGATATATACTTGTTGTGGTTTAACCCCAGCTGAGAACTAAGCCCCGCACAGCCGCTCACTCACTCCCCTCACCATGGGATGGGGGAGAGAATCAGAAGAGTAAAAGTGAAAAAACTCATGGGTTGAGATAAAGACGGTTTAATAGGTAAAGCAAAAGCCAAACATGCAAACAAAGCAAAATGAGGCATTCATTCCCCGCTTCCCATCGGCGGGCAGGTGTTCAGCCATCTCCAGGAAAGTAGGGCTCCATCACGAGTAATGGTGACTGGGGAAGACAAATGCCATCACTCTGAACGTCCCCCGCTTCCTTCCTTCTTCCCCCAGCTTTATATGTTAAGCGTGATGTCATATGGTGTGGAATATCCCTTGGGTCAGTTGGGGTCAGCTGTCCCGGCTGTGTCCCCTCCCAACTCCTTGTGCCCCCCCAGCCTCTTCTCGGGTGGGGTGGGGTGAGGAACCGAAAAGGCCTTGACATTGTATAAGCGCTGCTCAGCAATAACTAAAACATCCCTGCATTATCAACACTGTTTCCAACACAAATCCAAAACATAGCCCCATACTAGCTACTATGAAGAAAATTAACTCTATCACAGCCAAAACCAGCACAATACTCTGCAAAGGTCTTAATTTGGTATTTGGACATAGGCATAAGGAATACCTATTTCCATGGTACCTAAGCTATTTTGTAACCTTGAGTGAGCTGGGTTATCAACTGTATGTTTGTTAATGTATGCTTTACTCTAATCAAATCTAGGCTGGAGGAGAGATCACATCCAGTTATGGTATAAAGGCCCTTTCCATCTGCACCGCAAGTAGTCGACAAGCTCAAGAAGATCTAGTGAAGTCAGATAAAGGTGAGTGACAACTTCACTAATTAGAGACTGAATGCAGAGATGTAATCTCAGTATCATCCAATTACTTTCTTCCCCTCTAGAACGGAACTGAACACTGAGTTTTACTCTTGCAAGACTTTAGCCATGTTTTCTGAGTAATGTGCCATTTTACTTTCTGAAATAGTGCTTAACGAGCCTTAGCTCTGTGTGTGGATGGAAATAGGCCCATCAGATAATCAGCCTGAGTTAGAGACACTGCACTTTACTCTAGTAAAAGAGCTTGATATGCTTTTTTAGGGCCAGAAATACGCGTATTTTTTTAAAAGCACTTGTAAACTGTAACTGAGTTGGGTTGTATTTCCTGAAGTTAGTGGCTAAAATAAGGAACTTCATTTAGACACCTAATTTCCAGAGGTAGAGGGTGTTTATAGTTTCATTGAATTTACGTGTGGGTATTTGGCCTGGTATTAAGAGGAAATGGATATGAAGACAGAGTGACGATATCAGACCAGGTTTCTTAGGGTGTGTTTGCTCTAGTCATGTGGTATAATACTGCTTTGATAGCTTTAAAATCCCAGTTCAATTAATGCAAATGTAACTACAACAAAGAATACTTAAGTTTTAGATAAATGGTTGAACCTGTCAAGAAACTGTCAGCTCATATAGTTCAACTTGAACCCTAAGGATTTCCACTCATGAAAAGCCTTTCAGACCATCATCTTCCTTTTGTACACCTGATACTAGTTTCACTGTCATATGTAGATGAAGCTTTCATTTCTTCAAATTAGCAATAACACTTCACTCTTATTCTTTCCATCAAAACTCCGGGTATTAATCTTGTGAGAAGTCGCTATTTCTTAATTTTGTCAGCTCTGTTTGCCAACCCAGACATTGCTCTGTTGCTAGGAGCCTGTTGGAATCAAGCTATAGTCCCATGACATTAAATTGCATTCCAGCTGGGCCACTTAGTTCAGCCACTGTTGCCATCTAGAGCAGCACTGCCTTTTCAGAAGACGTTATTGCAGCAGAAAAGGTGGGATGTGAGCTGGAAGACCAGACGGGACCATGAAAGAAAAGCAAAGCAAACTTAGTAACCCCCAAGGAAACTTCATGCATGTGAAAGCCATGGCTGTATTTTATTTAGAAAGCGGGCTATCTAAATGTTTCTAGATTCTGTGGTCTGAGATGTTGCTGCTGCTTACAGATGCCAGCAAGAGCTATACACCTCTGTGTCATGAGTATAGACAAGATACTCTCCCGCTGTGCGTTAGTATAGGTTACAGAAGTTGTTGAGCTGAGCTGCTTTATGTTAGCTAAGGAATTATGAAAGCTTTTTTAATGTTCCTTTTTTCAGCTATTCTTTCCACAATAGTATTTCTGTCTTAAAACATTTAGCCTGGCGCTATGAGACCTCTACTCTGTGCTTGCCCTGCTAGTATGGTGGGGTTGAGAGGCCAGTGCAAGATTCTGCAAGCAAAAAAAGGTGGCATGTTCAGTTTCAGAGAAATATTAAACAAATGCAGAAACACCAGCTCCGTGCTAGAGAACCTCTTGGAGTGTAGATTCAGTTTTGTGAGAAAGACATCTAAGCAGGTGAAGCTGAGACAACATCCTGGATCCTGAACCTTGCTACGAAATTCACTTGTTCCTCCAGGTTTTCCAGAAAAATGCCCAACGTGGAACAGTGCTTGCTCTCTAGGAGTTTAGGTAAAGACAGGAGAAAATATCGGTGCCACTTGAACAAATCCGTGTGCACTCTGTACAATTAATCTCTCTTTCTCCCAGGGTTCAGTGTGCTGCTGAAGCTCTTGGACTCAAAGAATGAAATGATTGTGGGAAACGCTGCTTTCTGCCTTGGCCAGTGCCTTGTAGTTCCTGGAGCAGCAACGTCCTTACTGAATTCCAATGTTGTGATGATTTTGTTGAAACATGCTGGTGGTGATGCTAGAAGAACTTTAGTGCAGAAGAATGCAGCAATTGCTCTGGGGAAGCTTTGTGTCGCTGAACCGAGGTATTGTAAAAAAGACTATTATTCTCCTGCACCATCTGGCTGTTACTAGGTGATAATTATTGAAAAAGTGACCAGTGTAAGTTGATTCTATTCATAGAGCAAGCAGGTACAGGGCAGATGAGTAGTTTATATAAATACTCCATGAAATCTATCACCCTTCCTCCAACTAGTATTCCCACTTGTGGTACTGTCCCCACAATTCTGCTTTAGGGTTCCTGTGTTGTTAGTTGTCTGTCATAACATGTTTCAAGGAGCTCCTTTTGCATTGCTTTCTGATGTTACCTGGGCTGGAAGAATGGAAGGAGGAAGGGTGTTGTTCTAAGTTTGTAGAGGTCAGAGCAATAATGAGAGCAAAACAGAAGTATAAATGTCGGCAAAGAATGTCTGCTGCTGCCTGCCAAGAGTATGCCAAGCTGTAGCTAGCTGCAAACTGTCAACTGGATCTTGAACTGCATTCTAGACACCTGAACTGAGTTCAACTTGTTAAAATATATCCTGAACCACGGCAGAAAACAAGGGATAATGCTTAGGCTCCAAGAGTTTAAGCACCTCGCTTCTGCTGGAGGTCCCAAATGAGCAACAGAGCAAGTATCTGCTCTGAGATTTGCAAAACACTCCAGAGATACAAAAGAGAAACACCTTATTTTCTTAGTTTTGTTAATTTGAAACGTCACGTATTTGAACAATTGTCAAGTATTATTTAGAACTTTCATTTTCCTTTTTGTGGGGAATAGTAATCTAGAAACTCTGTTTCTCATGCTACTCTAGGAGGAATTTATCAATTGTAGCATTAAACATTCTTGACAGTTTGGGCATGGGGTATAGCAGAGCAGTGGCAGCTTAAAACTTTTCTTGTTAGTCATCTTATATTCCCCCAGCAACCTTTCTGTTGTCTTTTCAGGCACGTTTTTCAACTGCGGAAACTCAATGGACTGGCCATCCTGAACTCCTCTATGAAATACATGCATAGCATCTGATGTCTTCAAGAGAGCTTCAAAATGTGCTGTTAATACCACTTGCTGTTGAGTATTTTCTTCTTTTCTTTAATAAAACTAACTCAAAGCACATCGACTTTTCAGTCCCTTTTCAAAGTGTTTGCTGGTCCTCCATAGAAGCCAGTGAAACAACATCAATGGAAGTATCAGGAGAAAGAAGTTAATTTATTATCTGGGCTGACAACTGAAATAACAGCTTGCATTAAGCTTGTCTTTGCTTTAATAAGTGATGTTGCCCTTTCTTACTGGCGAGTTCCTTGCTGGTTAATCATTGACCAATGGCTCATCTAGTCTAGTTTTGAGTTTGGGTCCAGGATCCAGTGTATTAGAAGAAAATAGAACTAAATTGTGAGTTGTGACTTTGAAGAATCCTTTTCTTTCCCCCCATGTGCTGTACTCTGGTGGCTAGACTATGATTCAGTATCAAATGTGTGATACCACCTCACACTTTGCTTAAACCTTAAACGTCATACTTACCTTCTTAAATATGTTGGTCTTAATTTTGCTAAGCGCTTGATCGTAGTGATAACGTATGACAGTGAGGTTTGTGTATGAATTATGGGCTGCTTACTTTAGTACTGTTACTATCTTTGCAAGTTTAATGGTATCCCTTGGCTTGATCGTAGTGATAACGTATGACAGTGAGGTTTGTGTATGAATTATGGGCTGCTTACTTTAGTACCGTTACTTTGCAAGTTTAATGTTATCCCTTGGTCCTTTACTTTTGTGTGGAGTAAGAACAGTAGTTGACTTTCCTGATCTGAAGTACTTTCTCATGGCACCATGTGCTCCTCTCTAATCTCCTCTACAGTTATCAGTTCTTTAAACAATAACACAAATGGCACATCTTTCTAGTGTCTGTGTTTTCCGGAGAGGTCAAAAATTAATTACTACTAATGGTAAATGTAATTTGAAAAGAAAGGCAGCAATGCATTGCTCTTACCTCTTATGTGTTCCTCCAAAAAGGCAGTTTAAGATGCTTCTGGAAAGCATATCTATTGAGGACTCTGGAGGTGGTGCTAACAGAACAGCAGCTATAGTAGTGCTAGCAGAAGCCTGTCAAATTTAACGAATAGTCTCTTCACAAATAAACAGATGCACATAGACACAAATCTATACTAAAAGTTTGTAGAACTTAGGCTAGACAAGGACTTTGGCCACAAATACAATACTTCTTTTTTTTGCCTTGGTTTTGAACACAGGAAACAAAAGAATATGTTACATTTATATGAAGAGGCACAGGCCAGTCATGTTTGACTTTAAAATGGCTCTTCAATTTGCCTCCTTGATGCCTGTGGGTGTCTATTCTGTGTGTAATCTTGTCCCTTCAGAACCGTGGCTGACAAATTATATATCATCTCCTTTTCAAAATAGCAGCTGAATCATCTTTCCACCTCAGAAGGAGGAAATTCTCTTGCACCTGGTTTTTCTCCCCTCACAGTGAAAAGCATACAATTAATAATCTTACTGTCGTCTTTTTTAAACCCCTCCCATTAAGTTACACCCTGCCTAGACAAATATGTAGCAAATACTGTGTATAGGGTTCAAGTCCAAATAAGCACTATGCTCTAAACCTGACAAATGCCAAGCATTGTCTTAAGGAGAAAAAGTTATTGAATCTCGTGTTTACAGAGGCAGGATGTCAGAGGGGAACAGCAGGTGTAATGTGTCACCAGAAAATTACAGGAGAGTTGAAATTATCTTAAAAGCCTGAAAGCTAAAGGTCTTTCTTGGTTTTAACTGACAAGCTGGGTTTTCCTTAATGGAACCTTTCACATACCAGTTGCTGTTGTCCCCAGAAGAAAATGGTGCTCGTATAAGAGAATTGCTTCTAGCTTTCTTCTGCAATAGGTGTTTGAGAACTGATTTGTCCTCCTCAAAAAGAATTGCTGTTGCAGAACTTTTACGAACACACCAGGTAACCAGCAGGAACTATTGCTGTTTGGGGATGGGAAGTTGGCCTGAGCAATCAAGCAGTTACAGAAAGGGCATTGAGCTTGTACAAGCTATAGTCTTATTTGAAGCACAAAGAACCTGCCAGTAGATCCTAGCTGGGAGTTGCCATGGATTTATGGATCACTTTTGTAGCACATTTATGCTTGTAAAACAGTTGCACAAGACTTTATGGTTCAGGAATATGTCTTGATTGGTATTCAGGTACTATGACAGTCTGTGGGAGGAGACCTGTGCCTTTTCAAGGGGAAGTGGTCTGCTGAGGCTATGAGTGTACAAAGAATATGTCTTGATTGGTATTCAGGTACTATAACTCATGACAGTCTGTGGGAGGAGACCCGTGCCTTTTCAAGGGGAAGCGGTCTGCTGAGGCTATGAGTGTACGAACTACTGTTTCTAGTAGAACTATTCCTTTAGCTATAATTGTGAAGTTTCATGCTGTTTAATCTTAACAGTTCCAGGTCTGGTATCCACGCTGATGTATCGTGCTACTTTCTGTCTGTCAAACAATATGATGTGGGCTGAATTGCAGATCACAAACTTTAATCACAGTACCTAGGATGCAAAGTAGCATCTCTGTTCTAGCCCAGGTAACACAGTAATGCAGACTTGGCCTCGCTATCAGCTGCGTGAAGACAAGACCAGGCAACGATTAGACTGTCAACCAGTGGAAGGAGCAGACCATGACTTAGAGATGTGGAACTTCTGGAAATGGAGCCTTCTTGAAAGTGTTTAATGCGTTAGCTAACGTGACAAATTACTGTGTGCTCGTTTTGGGTAGAGGTACCGACTAAATTTAGGGCCCTGTGTGTCAGGTGCTATACAAATGCTAGTCAGGATAATTTTCTTTCCCAAACAACTTAGAGTGGGGAAAAAGATGAAGCGACCTGACCTTGGTTACCACATTCAGGTGAGTGATACAGCTAGGACTGGAAATGATACCTGTCAGCACCTAATCTGTTGTATTATCTACTAGACTACACTTCATCAGT
Organism: Cariama cristata; assembly: GCF_000690535.1. Lineage (NCBI taxonomy): Eukaryota > Metazoa > Chordata > Aves > Cariamiformes > Cariamidae > Cariama > Cariama cristata. The sequence goes on along the minus strand of NW_009606517.1, from coordinate 13,002 downwards.
TTGCTGAAGGATGGATAATGGTTTACTGTTATTTCCCTCAAGAGCAATCGCCTCGTCCTCAGTGTCTTTTGCGGTGGTTTTCTGAGCTGTCGTTACACTACTCATCTGACTTTTGCTCATTTTTTACATATGATTTCCACTGCACTCACAACAGTCATGGCTATGTAGTAATGTTCTCTCTTATCTCCTTAATGTGCATTGCTCTAAATTTCCTGTCCTCAAGAGTTTTGCTCACTATTTGTGCATGTGCAGATGCCCGGAACTAAAAAGATGCTGCTTACTATCTTCAGGTGAATATTTGCAAGGGTCTTACGGTTAAAGGTAAAAGGGGTGTAACTGCAACTTTGCCTGAGAAGCCTACGGTCTCCTCTTCAGTTATTATGAAAGTTTAAATTGTGTGCTTGTTAAGCATTTGCCATGCTTGTTCTTTCACTATGGTTCTCATTCCTGTCCCACCAAAGTTAGTTCAGGCTGCTTTGAGCCAGATGGGGTTAGCTGCTGTACTGTAACCTACTTCTCTTCAGTGTGTGTTGGCTTTTCTCCATGTCTCTTGAATTAAGAACACAGTTTGCCAATGTGTGTGGGCCTAGGGAAGAAAGGATCCAGCAGGCTTGATAGAATGGTAGAAGCAGCACCACCAGCAGCTGCCTTCTGTGGCCTAACCCTACCTGAAGGGACAAAGGGAGAGAATGTCCATCTTATTGGGGCTCACACAGCCAAACACCTACAAAAATGGATTGCTTTAGTGAAGTGTCTCCATCTGGGATCCAGACTGACCCCTGTGTATATTTATCTCAGCACTAACGCAAAACTTTGACCCTTACTGGGTAGAAGAGAATTATAGAATTACAGAATAGTTCAGTTGGAAGGGACCTCCGAATGATCATCTAGTCCAAGTGCCTGACCGCTTTGGGGCTGACCAAAGGTTAAAGCGTATTTATTAAGGGCATTGTCCAAATGCCTCTTAAGCACTGACAGGCTTGGGGCATTGACCACCTCTCTAGGAAGCCCGTTCCAGGGTCTGACCACCCTCTCGGTAAAGAAATGATTCCTAATGTCCAATCTGAACCTTCCCTGACTCAGCTTTGAACCATTCCTGTGTATCCTATCACTGGGTAACAAGGAGAAGAGCTCAGCCCCTTCCTCTCCTCGTCCCCTCCTCGGGAAGCTGTAGAGAGCCATGAGGCCGCCCCTCAGCCTCCTGTTCTCCAAACTAGACAAGCCCAAAGTCCTCAGCTGCCCCTCACAGCACATGCCTTCCAGCCCTTTCACCAGCTTGGTTGCCCTCCTCCGGACACATTCAAGTAACCCTTTGAAATGATGGGGCCCAGAACTGCACTCAGTGCTCAAGGTAGCATTTTAACTCTTTCTTCAGTGATAAAGAGCTGTGTTGCATAGGCAACCTCTCATGTTTACAATCATGTTTTCCATCTGTGCCACACGCATGAACACACTCTTCTTTTCTCAAAAATCAATATTCCAATTGGTGCAGGCTTTTTTCTTTTTTCTTCTGCTTTTTTTTTTTTTTTTTTTTTTTTGGAACAGATTATTGGCTGCTGTCTGGCCTAAGACCTTATAAAGTAACCCAATACTCTGCCCTTCCAGAACAAACACAGCAAATGCCCATTTCTAAGAGGCAGCAGTGACTCCTTAGTGAGCTGCTTCCTGTCTGAATATATTGTTATTGGGATGACTCGGGAGATGCTTCACAAGATGCAGGAGAAATTCCCCATCTTTATTCTGATTGCAGCTGGACTACTGGATTTATCTGGTGAGCGATGTGTTTTGTTCTAATCTCAATTGCCGTCTTTCAGCATTCTTTTCCTTTATTATCAGTGAGCAGAAAAACTATGCTAAATATTGTGCCATCAGTCTCAGATGTGTGACAACAATGAGATGAAGGAGCAACTTTTCTGTTTGTGCAGCTGTGCTGTAGAGCTCAAGATTTGGTTTAAATGGTTTCTGTTGTGGGAGTATTAGTGGCCCCAAATCAGGACACAGCTGTGCTACTTACCCGAGCTAAAAGATGGTCCATTCCCCAAAGAATATCTTGTCTCCTTCAGGTGGGGGAAAGCAAAGGAAAAATAGAGTCACTTTTCACAGAGTAGGTCCATAGCAGAACTGAGGATCAAACTCATGTCTGCTGAAGCCTTGTTCAGAACATACTTTCCCAGGCACCGTTGATCACATTGAGTATAGGCTCCCCTCTTCACCATGCAGTAACGCATTGTTCTGCGTTTTCCTGGGGAACAGCTGTCCTGCCAACTATTTCTGACAGCATGAAATCAATGATAAGTTCGTAATGCTGTCATACCTTGAATGTGTTCCTAGGGCTGCGGTCACTCATTGCAGGGAACCAGTCAGGCTTTGCTTTCTACCTCTTGCTGTGTGCCTGTGAGCATACCCTGCAAGTGTACAACTTGGCTAACGAAAGTAATCTGGTGTCTTCAGGCAGACTGTTCTCTCCAGTAAAGATAAACTTGGGGAGGTGGTGTCAAAGAATTTTCTACCTAGTTAGTAATACCATTCCTTTTATGGGTTTTGTTTGTTTGGTATGTTTTGGTTTGGTTTGGTTTTTACTTTGTCTCCCTGCAAGGTATGTTTGTGGATATTTACACTACTTTCTTTATACAAGACCTTGATTCAGTAAGTGCTTGTCTTTATAAATAGATCGCTTGTGTTGCTTTGCCAAGTTGGGGCTAAACCATGGGAGTTTCATTAGTTTATACAAAACCACAATTCAAAATATTCTACAGTTTTAACATATCAGTCTCTGTCATCCATTAACTTCCATTTCTTTTTTTGCCATCTATCAGCTTTTTGGGTTCCCTTATACTAGCTTACCCAGCTCACTGTTGACTGAAAGTAGTACTGGTTCTCCAAATGACCACGGAGAATTTGTAATCTCCTCTTAAGGCACTACACTTGGATGCCAACCCCAGGGATTTCAACTGAAGCAAGACTGCTAAAACTCTGCTTTGCCTTTGTCAAAAACCCCATAATTTAAATGCATAACGGTGAAATGCATAATTGCTTTTTAGCTTTTAGATACATACATTTACTGGCAGGTGCCTAAGGGAAAATGCTTAAAGTTTTTGGAGAGGAAAGTACATTAGTATTTTAGTCCATGGTTTGGAAAGTATACTTGGGAATGCCAGCCTTCTGAATGTGAAGGCAAAAAAGTAAAATGTGTAGATAAAACAATAGCCTTTTAAACCGTAGGTCTGCCTCTTTAAATGACAAAGGGTCTGCCTTTGATTTGAGAAGTTAAAAGTAGAGAAGTTACAATGTTCTGTCTGCTCTGTGTCACTTCCACAAAACAAACACCAGCTTTGTCCTGCCTGGTCACCCAGTATGAATCGGGAAACTCATCGCAGGACTGGGATATTGGGGGAGGAAGCGTGGTTAAGGAAAGCCAGGTGAGTGAGCTCATTCATGTATATATTAATCTTGCTTTGCTATTAAAGAGCTATTGGCCTGTCCTTGGCCATCCTGAGGGTTTCATTCTCCCTGCATCTTTGGCTGTCATTTATATCCTTGTACAATTAAGATAAAGGGTTCCTCTCTGGCTGCTTAATGCTTTGCATCAGTATGGCAGGAGTATGAAATATCACCCTTCATATGAGACTGAATATAAACAGCAGATGATCAGATTTATAGCAGCAGGCTGTAAGAATGGCAGTGCCAGAGCTGCCCATCCTCTCTCCTGTATGGTTCTAAATGGTGCCAGTGGCCGCCTAACTTTCTGCCTCCCACTCAGCCTGTTGCAAGGTGCTGCTGCAGGCTGTTAAAAGTTCATGTACAACTGAATAGGCAAAGGGCTTGTTTTCTGTTCATTAGGTGCCTCCGGAAAGGAACATCATGTCAGTGAGGTATTAGGCCTGAGCTTTGCTGGAGAAGCCCAACCAAGAGCCGAGAGCAGCCCAGTGCCTAGAGAAGTGTTTTCCATTACAGAAGATAACTCAGAGGAGGTGACCTTTAATTTTCAGACTCCAGCAGTTGATCCTACCAATGAAATGACAGCCGACTTCATTCCTGTCCATACGGAGGCAGTTGCAAAAAGAACAGCCATACTGCCTAAGGAGCTGGTTAGAAACTTGGAGGTGCCTGAGCAATTGCACACAGAAGCAGCAGCTTTAAAACTCCAGGATGGACAGACATTTCCTAGCAAGCTCTTGAGTAGCATAAGCATCCCTGTCTCCACACAAGGAACACAGGCTACCACACATCCGGAGCAGCCAGACAGGTCACCGCAAAGAACACTAGAAAATATTACTGAGGCCGGTTTCAGTCCTACCAGCTCTAGCGCTGGTCTGCCCCAGCCCTTTCTTAGTGGAGGAACACATCAAGACTCTCTTGAGTTTACAGCTGTCTCTTCCATTCCTGTTATCAAGCAGATGGAGGTGCCAAGTCCTAGAACGTCTCTTCTGACCTCAACGGTAAATTTTCATCCTACGAGAAAAGAAATAACAGCATCTCCATTTCCCACTGGAGTTAAGATTGCTCTTGAAAGTGCGAGGTTGGATTGGTTACCAACAGGAACGCCTCCCACTAGCAAAAGGCCAAAAGACACAAATCCACAAATCCAGCCTGACAGCAAAGCTGGTTTGACACCTGCATACCTGAAGCAGGCTCAGGATATGGACGCTAAAGTTACAACTTCTGCGTTTCTACAAAAGCCAGCTTCAGGGAACATTGATGCAGTCTATTCCAGAATGACACAGACAAGTGCTGTTCAGTTTTCCCCTGCTTTATCTCTGAAGCAAGAAACAACAGGCAGCAAAGCCAGAAACTCAACAACAGCTGTAATAAATGGTTCTGGACACCCAACCCAGTTGCCTGCTCTTCAGACTCTCCCACAAGTTAACATACATTCTTCATTATTGATGCATCTGGAAGCTTTAGTTCCTGGTGACTTACTTCCATCTCCATTTCAAGGGCCCATTAGCACAACTGATAGACAACAGCTCCTCTCTTTGTCCCAGACTATCAACTGTACTGAACAACATATTTCCCAAGAAACGAACAGGAGCTCTCAAGAAATCGCAGTTCCAGTTTTGCAAAGAGATACTGATCATCGGAAGATGACAAGTAAACCTGAAAAATCCAGATCCTCTGAGAGCCCACAGGTTTCTGCTAACTCATCCTCATGGATTTCCACATTAAAAGTTTCCCAAACTACTCAAGAGCTAAAAGGAGTAACATCTGCACTCTTTCTTTTTTTTTGAGAACGCAGCCGTTCAACCTGTAAGTACTTTTGATTTTGTTCGTGCAGGGCTTCCGCCACCAGGTACACTTTTTCCTGCTTCTGTTGGATTGCAGCTAATGGGCATCCCCACCTCTGCTGAGAAAGGACTTCACATACCAACTTCATCTACGTCCACTGGTTCTGGGTCTCAGGTTCAAGGCATTTCTGCCCATCCTGCATCTCAGGAAGCCTTCCCTATGATGCTGCAGATGAGCACAGTGGAAGACTCTAAGAGAAAGAAAAGTCTCCCACAGCAGATAAGTAAAACTGGTTCTCCTCCACCAACCCCACAAGCCAGCCCAGTCCCCAGCCCCTCTGGACTGCAAGACAACGGGAACCAGAAAGTTCCTCTTCACAGCTTTGCCCCTTCTGCCTCCCAGACCCAGCAAGCTGGCAGCCTGACAGCTTTTGCTTCAAAACTGCCCTCACTCCATGCACAGGGAAGCCAGTCCAGCTCAACAGCAACATTTTTAACCGGTGGTGCCCAGTGTTTCTGACAAGATCGCAGCACACCTGGCACAAGCACTAGTGCAGCAGTTCGGTGTGTCACATGACGGAGCTACCAAAAACCTCAATGCTTTTAGAGGTGATCAACTTAAAATGCTACCATCATCCTCATACTTGTCCTTTCTGCTTAAAAGTACTAATGGCATGATATGCCTGCAGCCCATGCAAGATTCCCCTCTACCTACAAAATTCCCAAATGACAGTGTTGGGAGTCTGGTTTCCATTCAGCAAATCTTGGCAGCATCAAATTCTTCAGCGCTGGACCTCACAAACTTACAAAATCAGAGTCCTTCTAGCTTAATTCTGGTTAAACCTGTATTTATCTTTTTGCCCACTGACAGACCAGATTTACCCTCTTCCGAGGGTGAAGATGAGCACAAAACTGCCCTCTTGCTCACAAACAAGCAAGATCTGAATTTGAGTACCCTCGAAAGCAGCCGTGATATCCCAATGAAAACTAGTTCCTCTTATCCCACTAGTAAGTCCTTGAGGCCTGAAACTACTCTCTCCACTCCATCTAACCAACAAACAGAGAAAACAAAAGTAACTTCTCAGCCAGTGCTAACTAATCCGAATTACACAGCCATCACTAATTTGTTTCAAGCTGTTACCTCAGCATCAAATCCTTTGCTGGACCCACGGATGAGGATGAGCACTACAGTGCAGACCATGCCTCTGCACAGGCTGCCTGGAGAGAAGCAGGTACCTGCTCCCAGTTCCCAGGAGGCCAAGGGGACTGATTTGCTTTTACTTAACAGTATGTTAGCAGAGCCTTTCACCTCCCCTATGCCACCATCAGCGGTGTCTGCACAGCATACCCTCCGTATTTCCCCTGAAGTATTCTTCACCACTGAAAAGCCACATTCTTCTTCTGCAATTCCTTTACTGTCGGCAAAGGGATTCCCTGATTTTCAAATGCTTGCCCAACCTCCGTTTGCCATCACAGGGACCGTAGATCAGGTTCAGCACAGTAAGAAACTAGTGCTGCAAACTACTGGCCATCGCCGAGGCTTAGTGACCACACCTTCCTCTGTCCATGCACAATGCACGGAGTGTTTGACCTTGCGCTCAGCTAGAACCATAAAATACCCATTAAAGATGTCCACAAGCGTCATGCCTTTGCAGTCCACATCGCAAAGCCTCCTAAGTACTGAGTCATTTCAAGGGCTGCCATCACAAGTTCAGTTTGTACCCAGCCCATCATCAGCTTTCTCAGCGCTTCCAGCTGGAAATG
>NW_009606517.1:0-5982 GCF_000690535.1 Cariama cristata | reverse complement strand
TCAGCAGCAGAGAGCACGGCCTCTTCAGGAGGAGTCACTGGGCGTGCTAAAGCAGCACAAACCCGCACCACTTCTATAAAACCTGACCTTATTAAACATTTGGATTTTACTCCCATTGTGCCTAAGCCCTTTATAATGACAGAGAGACTGACAATAGCACCAGCGCATACTCCATTTTCAACAAAGGCCCAAATGAAAACAACAGTTTCTGGGAAACTTCTGGCTACAATTATACATCCAAGGATGTCTACCAACTCTCCTGCAAGCCCACTTTCACCTGTGTCTAGACATGTTCCCCTGCTATCAGCCATGAAACATGACCAAATCCATCGAGCCCCTACTTCACTGTTCTCACAGGCCAACGTGGGAGAAAACACAAAGCCAACTGAAATCAGCACAAGTGCAAGAAAAATAGGAACTGGTAAACTCTTGGAAATAAGCGTATCTCTGTCAGCCATGTTAAATACAAGGACACAGCAACCCTCCACAGCAGTTCTTGGGAATAAGGTTGATTTAACTCCAGTACAACTTTCTGTGTCTGCAGGATCTATTATCGGTCTTGAGAGACAGCCTAAATTGACACAGACCACATCACAGCCTCCACTAGCAATGACTTCTCTCTCTGCAGCTAAGAATGATTATATCACTACTTCACTTACAAACAAAAAAGTGTTTCTCCTGCCAACTTCAACTACCCGATCTGATCTGAACATGGTGCCGCCTACAATTGCCAGAGCAAACAAATCAACTGTGGTCTCAGCATCAATGGGGAAGAGTGAGGATGTGTTAGTGAAAGGAGATGCAGCCACTACTAGCCAGCTGTCCACTCAGGCACCCGTGTCTTCATCACATCAGGCATCAGCACGACGCCCTTTGGAGAAGTTATCACTGGAAGATAACGTTGAACATGAGACGGGTCATTCCAGCCCTGACACTGTTACGCATGCCACTGGGCCACCTACAACAAAAGCATTTTCTGTCTCTGCTAATAGGCTTGTAAATGAGATTACTAATCAGTCAGCTGCCTTCAATACAGTAGCTGTCAATGATGCTGAGGTGCTTCTAGCTAGAGATCTAGTCCGGCTCCTTCCAACCCCAGAAAGCCCCTCTTACTCTTCTCAGACTCTGGTAGCTCTTATGCCACAGGGGAATTCCTTGCTGGGTGTTGCAAACACTGGACAATCTGACAGGCTGTTCTTCAACACAGAGGCAGAGGAGATGGTTAGAACAAATGAAGTAACAGAAGAAGCGGCTGAAGGCTTGGTAACTGTTCTAACACTGCTGGATTCGGAGCCCAGTGCACTGCTGAGTGAATCACATCAGAGAAGGGTTTTGCAGTCAGATGCCGCCATTCTGAATGGGTAATTATCTCAGTGTAGTTGCTGTTGCGTATTTATGCTGCATGATTTAAGGAGGGGGGGTTAATATCGAAATTGCTCCATGGGCTCAGTAACATGGGTATGCTGTATTGTGGTTTTAAAAACACTTATGTCGTTCAGCAATAACATCACATAAAGAAAAAAAGGATCTTTTCACATTTCGGATGTATTAATACTGTCCTTCAGACGTAGTTTTCTTTTTCACCATAGCCTTTGACTCTCTGCCTCTCCTCCCCAAATCAATCTACATGCAATTTTGCAAGTGGGACCATTTGATATTGCTTAAGTGATCCAATGCGCTAGCAAAGAAGGTAGATATTCCCACACAGTAAACCACTTCCAAGTTCCCCTCAGTTCTAATGACTTGACTGAGCGGAGAGGCAGGAGGTGGTTCTGATAATGGGAGACTGTCATGTCAGGGTCTACAAGTTGTTCATTTGTTTCAACTTACTGTTTGGTTTCACTGAGGAAACTCACCCTAATGCTGTTTTATTCCTAACAGGCTGTGAAGTCTAGCTGGGCCTCAGCTTTTTTTGCTTCTTTCCCTAAAGCCTTGCAGTTGTGAGTGATGATGTCTGCGGCTCCGGTAACTACACCGTGCAGATGAGCTTGCGCCCTGTTGCAGAAGCAGGCCCTGACGTCGAAGGGTTGGCACCTTCCCAAGAGACTTTCCTGGCTTTAATCACTGTGCAGAGTAACAGCAGCCAGGCCGTGCTCCAGATCCAGTCGTGCTGCGTGACGCCTTCCGCCAGTCCAGAGGGACCGGGTGCGATGTGCTGCCTGTTCCGCAGGTCAGACACGGAGCTGCAGGGATGAGCATAGCTTCGTACAGCTCTTTGGGCCTGGGCTGGGAACGGGCTGCACCTTAGAGGACCCTCTGTCTTGTATTCTGTGGCTGCAGTCTGATCTCTTTGGAGTTCAGAGTAGGCTCAAAGCAGTGAGAATGAGTCCGAGAGTGCTCTGGTCCCTTAGTTATCTTGTAATTAATACTAAGGGCTTGATAAGGCAAAGAACCCTCAGGGGAAAAAAAAAAATCTCCCTTCACCCTTTGATTTATGTAAATAAGCATTCCCGCTTCTCCATGCAGTGCTGTCACAGATGGCAGGTTTACAGCATCCTCCTGCACTTCCTGCTAGGGGATGGCACAGCCTAGGAGCAGAGCAGTCCAAGAGTGGGAGCCAGGCTTTTCCACAGGCCTCCGTTTCCCCATCAGCATTTCACAGCTATTCTTGCCTGGCCTGTCTGGGTTGAGCACAGGGAAACTGGAGGATTCATTAGCTGACGTCTGTAAAACCACTGGGGCATGAAATATGCCCTAGAAGTGCTACACATTATTGTCATTGGTAAAAGAGCTTTCTGATTTGCTCGTATCAGCTATAGCGGAAGATCACCTCTGCAGTGCTTCTCAATTTGTCTAGGTCGGGGAATGATTATTGCACTACAGCAGCCATTTTAATGGTTGTAACAAAATCAGCCTCCAAGAAACAATTCTGCAGCTCTAGGACTGTGGCCTCCACAGCAGGGACAGGTCCAGCCTGAGACACTGACATTTTGTGGATTTTTGTCTGACTCTGACTCCGTAGATGCAGGTACCTGGCTTGGAACTTGTGCAGACCTGTGTCAGCAGATCCCCCTCTTCCCTGCCTTTAGTCAGGGAGAGCTGGAACTTGAAACTGTTTGTCATTTGTCCTTGCCAGGTTGCCATTTGAATGCAGTCACATCCAGTTACTGCAGAGCAGTAAGTCCAGAGCTGCTAGCTTCACCATCCAGCTGTTCCAGATGCTGAATCATTCAGTGGCCTATTTGCACTGTGAGCTTAGTGTCTGTCTTCATGGCGAAAGAGGATGTGAACAGGTATGTAGGACGGGTCTGCTCTCACTGGTCTAAGGAACTTCTGGAAAGATTTGGTGCTTCCAGCAAGTACAGCTGATTCAGTAAAGAGTCTTGATGGTAGATTATACAGCTCCACCTTCTTCCAGCTTCTTAATCTCCTGCATACTCTGTGTCTCCCAAAGCGCCAGCTGAATTTCTACTCTCGGTTAAGCTAACTGAGCTCACAGTGCTTTGTTTTCGCTTTATGACCACAAACAATTTACTGTTGTTTTGTGTATTCAACATAAGCAAGTAGCAACCTTATAGGAGAATCGCAAGAAAAAGGCTTAGCAGACCTATATCATCTTGCATTGTAGAATTACGTGAGAGGGCTCAAATCTCTCTCTCTATTGGATTGTCCTGGGTCTGGGACATGGAAGTTTTCCGGAGAGCTGCGGGACAAGGCTTCTGTGCAACTCTTGGCACAGTGTCTTATACTTAGCTATAGGCCATGCTGTGGATTTAAAAGCCACAGCACTACAAAAGTAGTGCAAAAAAGTGCTTGAGAAGAATGTAGAAGAGAGATTCATGAAAGTTTGAGTGGTTGAGCTGCACAGAGCTAGAGCTAGAAAAGCTCTGAAAATTCAGCCAGTCAGGCTGAGCCTGCTTTTAAGAAGCTTTGGGAGGAATTAGAAAATCAGTTGCATGGGCACGAGAAGGATGAAAGTCTGCATCTTGCATATGCCCTGCTTGCTCTGACAGCGCTTCCTGGCCTGCAGACACAACCATTGGGCCTAAAAAGAGAGCTGGACACTCTGGGAAAGAACTCGGCCATCTCCTGTAACAAAGTGACCACATCAGGATCATCCCATATCTGGTCAATCTGTTTAAAAGTCTGGAAGATGAGTTAATGATATGAAATGGTAGTGATAGGTGCTAATCCCTAGGGAAAAGGAATTAGGGAACAGAGATTTACATACGGGTTGGTCCAGGCATTACGCAACTCACTTTTTGGAATGACAGCAGGGCTGGACAAAGACTGAATGTGAGGAGAGCTGCTCCGATCAGCACTGTGGTCGCCCTGGACTGCGCACAGTCCCTAGCGCAGGAGGGTCCTGTTATGCGCCACCAGTACGCTTTCAAACGTTTTTCATGTCTTTCCCAGGACTGCTTTGAAAGTGTGGAGCCACACCTCCAGCGAAGTGACAGGAATAGCTATGGAAACCTGCACAACCTGATCTCATTTGGTCCAGTTTTGAGAATGAAGGACAGGTTTCTATATAAACCTGTGGAAGGTGGGTCTCCTGTTTTTTCTTCTCTCTCTCTCTTGCAGAAGTTTCTGTTCGACTTTTCCTGCTGTAAGAAAAACAGCACACTTCTAACAACTTCCTTGACAGCCATCTGGTAGATGACTACATTATAAGATTATATTCCAACTCCTCACCTTTGTTTTGGCCTTCCTAAATCCCAAACCTGATGGTTAATCAGTATCAGATCCAATAGACTTTCAGGCAGGAAACACACCGACACGTATCCTCTGCAGGAACTGAAGCTTTAGAAGGACAGGGGTGAAAAAAAAGGCAGAATGTCCTCTAGCCGAAAAGAACTTTTCTGCGTGTTGCAGTATTTTGGTGAAACACGCTGACTGAGGATGAGGAATGTCGTTAAAATAATTGAGAGAGACATCCATTAACTCTTTCCTAAAGCGGTCTGGGTTTTAGGTGAGATGAGATGGGAGGAATCAGAGTATAGGGTCCTCCTTTTAAATATTAGTTTTCTGTTAGCTTTGCAGCTTTTAGAATGAAAGAACAATGCACTCATTTTTTGTACTTAGCTTAGGAAAGGGTCCGCGTATTTAGAGGTAGTTACCTGGTACAGCAAGGGAACACCATCCACAGGTAACTGCACAAAAATCTAAATTGAGAACGTTAGGTGCAGAATGAGGTTGGTCATCAGTCAGGAGCATTTTCTTTTTTCTTTCTGTTCATAGGTCAAATGGTTAATGTTAATTAGATGTTGTCCAGCTATTAGAAAGGAGTGACGCTGAACCTGGCACATCACGAGCATGAGAGACTTCTTAAATCCACTGGCACCATCCCTAAGAGTCACCTAACTTCTTGTGTCTTTACTTGTTTATGCAAAGAATATTTACTGCTGGGACCTTATGGCAAAGAAGGTAGTGTGTTTGAGAAGCCTCAAACTTCAGACTACGGAAAGAAACAGCCACACCTGCTTGGCTTGCTGTAAAGATGAATGGGAGTTGAACCTTTTTCTTCTTCCTGCCTCTCTTAACGCTTGATTTCTTCTTTCTTTATTTCCAGGTCCTGATTCTGCCATGCTGGTACCCATTCTGCTGGGATCCCTTACTGGCTTTGCTGTCTTGGGCGGTGCCTTCATAAGCCTTTGGTGGCATCACAGACAGAAAACCAAAAACATACGCTATCCACAACTTGGAGAAATCCATGGCCTGTGAACTACGAGCAGCTGACTCGTCCTGCAGATCCCACGCCACTGCTACAATGATCAGAAGAGCAATTGATTCTGCTTTGCACACTATTGCTTTTGTAGAGCTTCTGGTGACCCAGGGAGCAAGATACCCAGTCTCTGCTTTAAGTGTGTCTCTCTCCTTCCTTTCTTTCGTTCTGCACGAGCGAGTCCACAAACTGCAGAGAAGAGAAGGAACTGCGGCAGCGTTCCAGCTGCAAGGCAGAGCAGAGCTTAAAATGCAGCGTGTGCAAGCACCAGCACGCAGCGCGGTCACAGGAGCGGGAAAGCAGGCGGGAAATCAGGG
>NW_009606516.1:23889-29112 GCF_000690535.1 Cariama cristata | reverse complement strand
GTTCGTCTCGAACGCCGCGCTGGGGCCGCGAAGGGGTGACCAAACGGCACGCCCTGCGCGCTGCGCTCCGGCCTTCGAGGCTGCAGAGCCCACTCCCGGAGAACGGGCTTCGTGTCCTTCGTGACGGCTTTGAATAGAACCTGAAGATCTTACAAGCATAATTCATTGACTTCGAAAGCTTAAGTTGGCAATATTCAGAGAAATACAAAAAGCAACAGGAATGAAAAGCAAGCCAGATTTTAAGGAAACTGTCGAGTTCACCAATGTTTTTGAGGACCTTTTAATTGTTTTTAAAACGTACATCAAGGTTCCCACTACCCTAGCTGAGTGTCTTTGAAGTGAAATCTCTTTTAGACTGAGATTTAAGTCGATAAATATTTGATCCTTATGCCTGATTAATTTTACCTGCATTGAGAGAGCTACAGGAAAGGATGGGAAAGAAAAACAGCACCTCCATTGGAAGACCCCAAAGGAATTGCTGTTTGGCAGCAGCTGAACAGTAACAACCTGAACGGGAACGGCTCATTAGCCTGATGCTCAAAATGTCCGGTGCACCTCAGGTCCCATTGGTAGATCAAGTGTAGCAATGGCGGCAAATGACCTAATCTCTGGAAAAGAGCCATCTCTTCCCAATAAAGGAGCAAGATGTTATGGGATGCAGGAGGCAGCTGTGAGTCTTTGAGCGGTCAGTGCTCTCACCATGGAAAATGACAGGTCAAGTGCCATACCGCTTATTCTCCTGGTAGTAGTTCATGTGTCTGCTGGCATGCAGGAGCTGCAAGCTTTCAGTGAAGACACGCCAGTTTCATGTTCACTGCACAGGATACGAGGAGCAAAAGCCGTGCTCGGTCTGAGTTATTTTTCCATGGGAAACCATGAAGATCTCAAAGGGAAACTGGAGCACTGTTACATCTGTGGTGTCACACTGAGCAGAGTTCTTGCTGGACGCCAACCGCAAACAGCTAGGTACAAATCCAGTGGGCTGTGGAGTGGTTTATCATCTTGTGGTCACAACAGACTGAAAGGAGGTGCCAGCTGTCATGCACAAACATGTTTCACCTAGTCCTGCCTGCAACACTGAAGGATTTGGTGGGTGCTGATCACTGAACTTCCACCTTAGCAGATAGGGCTGATTCACACCTACTGCCCTGCCAAGCTTCCAGTGGCTACCCGCAAAAAAAATTGCGCCATCCCAAAGAGCAAAACCAAACAAAGGTCTTTTATCTGACCAACATCTGTCACTGCGTTTCACAGTATTACTGTGGCTCAGTGTCCAGAGAAACATTCAGGCAGTTAATGCTAAAAATGCCATCATAGGTTAAACGCTATGTTTTGGTGCCAAGACCCAGCTCCCTACAGCACAGATGAATGGGAAATGGGCTGCCTGCTGAAAGGGAGAATCTGTTTTGCTTTTCCTTGGCAGACAAGCCTGTGCATTTTTGAAAGTGTGGGGAACAAATATGGTGCCCAGGTTGTTTCACCATTTCTCAGGAAAATCCCCAGACCCAGTTCATGTCTTGAAAGAAACTGGACAGGGGCTATCTGAAAACAGCTTCCCACATCAAACATCACAGTCCAAAACAATTTAAGATTTGAGGCAATAAACAAGGACAAGGAAGGTTTTATGGAGAGCATTGGACTGTCCCCTCAGCTTCACACTTAACCATTAATAGGGAAGTTGGGTGCTTATTCATATAGCAGCTATCTGTGTGCACTTACACAAATCCTTGTTAATGCTAATTCCACATTTAAAAAAAAAAAAAGGCAGAATTTGTGGCTGCAATCACAGAATGACTTCAGGCTGCCAGAGGAAAAAAGCCAATATATCAGGGAGGCAATATAGGAAGTATCTTGCAGGACCGTCATGTGACTTCATCTGGAACACCATATACAGGTCATGAAGATTCAAGAAAGATTAGTTCACAACGGGACAGATGAAAGAGCCTCTAAGATGCAGAAGGGAATTGAGAGTGTCTTACAAGCAGGACTAGGTCTTGGCTCCTTCAGCCTAGCAAGACAAAGGCTGTACAAGTGCCTTAAAAACCTTACAGACAGCAAATAGCTTTAAAATACTTATGGCAGAGAAAAGTGCTGGCACAGACACAACTGTGTATGAACTGCCCAGGAACAAATTTGGGCTGGAAGTCATGTTTCCAGGAGGTTCTTGAAAAGCCTCTATCGCTAAGAGATATTTAAGAACGAACATAATTTGTGTCTAGGGTTGTAGGACATGCTTGCCACTGTACAGCACTAGACAGCTCTGGTGCAAGGCACTGTCCCTGTGGGTCAGTCACCGGACCCAACAGCTGCACCCAGGGCACATTGCAAAGGGCCAAACCTTTCCCTTCAGTTCATCTGTGAAACCTTGCTCTTGGTTTGACTCCCAAAGCCCTTAGCTTAGTTTCCTCATCCTAAAGCACTGAAATGTTTCTAAAAGGGTCTGGGAAGAGTCAATACCTTATAACTGAACAAAACACCCAGCCCACTTGACCGCAGTGCAAGATTTGAAGCAAGACATTGGTGGGATCTGCCATCCTCCAGCTGGGCCCTCATGGGGAAGGACAGAGAGAAACAGCCCACAGCTATTTTCTGCTTGTGATAATTATAGTATCAAAGGCTGAACCAACAGGTTCTTTAGCAAGGAGATTCCCTGCAGCTTGCAAGATACAGATATCAAAATACCCCACAGATTCATAGCTCAGGTTTCAGGTGACTCCGAATAATATTGTGCCATATCATAATTTCATGTAATTCCTTGTTCAAGCTGAAGAACTCAATTGATAATGACCATCTATAAAAGTTAATAGCAGGCTACATTAAAATGCTTGCAGGATTATCTCTAGGCAACTGCAGCAACATTTTACTAGCAGGAGACCCATCACCAGCCCTTACACTTCACCGGTGGTTTCCTGTAGGCCTCATTTTCCAAGCCTGAACCAGACTGGAGACCAGCACAGCGGGATCTCTCGCCCCAGCCCAGGGGCATGGCAACAGAAGCTGACATGCTGGGGGAGGCTCGGGAGCCCCCCATGGGCAGCCACTGCCGGGTCTGCACCAGCAGCAGCGTGCCGCAGCAGCTGGAGAGACACTTGGAAACTCCAGAGCCCTCCTTGCTGTTTTCTTAGAGCAGAGCAGGGAGGCTTTGGTCCTACCCATCCCACCACCCGTGCTATAGGTGCTGTACTGCATGTCATGAGTCCACTCACCGTAAGCCCAGTAGTCGGACAGCCCAGAGTCCCAGCAGCTCCCGCTCACGGTCCAGACGCTGCTGTCCCGGGATGACCAGCAGAACGGTGGTCTGGGCGTGGGATCACAGGCGTCTCCAGCTGGCAGGACTGGCTGCCCTGCCTCTGACTGTCAGTAAGACCCTGCTGTCCTTACAGCAAGGTTCAGCTAAGGTGACTTGCCCAGGGGCATCAAGGGGAAAAGGGTGGTGGAGTTCTTCCACTCAAGCCCAAGCAGCTTCACAGCAGGGAGTTGAAAGAGCAGGATGTAAATCAGGAATGATTAATTGCTGCTTAACATGGCTGCCCTAAACCTCTCTTTTCCCTTGGCCACCCAGACCTTTCCCCACCTGGCTGGGAGCAGCACAGGGGCTGCTAACAGCCAGGAACACCCTGGGCACAGGGTATTGTGCCCATTACTGCTGCCGCACACTTGGAAACTTTTTTCCCTCCAAACAGAATGTTCCTACCCAAATTCCATTACAGAAGGTTTCAAACAAATAAATACTGGCTGCTGCCTCTGTTGGGAGAAGCCAGGCATCAGAGCAGACCAAGTGCTGTGCAAGGTGAAAGCAGCAAATATTTGCTTTGCCATCTCTACAGTTACATACCCGAAGCTTTTAGTGCCTTGAGAGAACCAAGGTGAGCAGCATTGCTTTGAGCAGGTAGGAGCCCATTATTTAGTGAGAACATATTCCCAGGATGTCCCTGGCTTGGCAGACGTAAAGACTGAAATAGTAAGTTAGTGCATATAGATCATCATTTACCAAAGCACAAACCCTGATGCACCTTTCTAGGGAAGCTCTAATTTATTATGCATTGTCATTAGCTGCAGCAGGGCCTTCATTAGAGCTAGAGTTAAGGTCTGTTTTGGCTGCCTCATCAGCATCAGTGAACTGCGTCCCTGTGAGGTTTGATACAATTTAATTAACCTAATTAAAAGCTCTGATTGCAGAGATGATTGGGGTAGAGCCAGCAGCAACTGCATATTTATAACGAGCTGGAAGGTGTGGGACGGGAGCCAAATGATATGCATCTCTAATGAGCTGGTGCTATTGAAGTGTGGATTTGGAACACTAACATTTATTTTTGGCAACAATGGCCAGTTTATCTTCATGATAGAAATGATCACGGCTTAATCGTATGTAGCGGGGAGCTCAGCACTGTGCTCCCTGAGCTTCTCCAGCCCAGTGGCAGCCCCACACAAGCACCCCACAGCTCAGCTGCTCCCCCCAATGCATCACCAACACCTCCACACACAGGCAGACAAAGCACACACCAACTCAACCCCCCTGTACCCCTCACACACCTACCTGTGAGACAGCACACACAGCGTGCATGAACCCTAACCACACGCTGGCAGTCCCAGATAAGCGAGGTGGAAGATGCCAGCAGGCTTCCCTTCCCTAGCCACCACCTCCACCCTCTCCAGACCCTCCTGCCCCACAGCCAGGCTGGGCTCTGGGGACAAGGAACCCACCTCCATTACCACTCCAGGTGTCAAATACTCCATGCCCTGATTTTCTGTTAAGCACCTAGGCACCAGCACCCAGAAAAAACCAAAGAGCATCCTGAAGCGGGGAACAGTCTAACTACCCTGTGCCACGGCAGGGGCTTTAAGGCTTCTGATGCCTTGGCTGATTGAGCTGGCCAGAGGCTGGGTAAGTACCAACACCTGCCCCTGGTCCACCCACTGCAGAGAGAACCTCTTCTTCTGTTTAAAAACAGAGAGGTTGTCAGCCCCTTGTAGTTCTGTGTCTGCAGGGATGTTTTGTGAGAATGTGGGAGTTCCTGGCAGCCCAGCCCAGCCCAGCCTACCCTACCCTTGTTTCTGGGCTGCAGCATCTGCAGCTCTTCTTCACAGAGGAGATGGTAGTGGCCTTTCTCTCTCCATGTTTAAAGGCTGCAAACCCTGTGAAGCCTCAAGGGAAGATGTGCCACCAGCTCTCATCCCCCAGGACCCACAGGGATGTCCTGGCACAAGGTCCAGAGCTGTGCC
>NW_009606516.1:18186-23858 GCF_000690535.1 Cariama cristata | reverse complement strand
AGGGGATGTCGTGGCGCAAGCCCCGGAGCTTGGCCCGCACCAGCTCTGTGGCTAGAGCCCAGCCTGTGCTGAGTCAGCTGGAGCAGCGGGCCCCCAGGGGCTGCTGCATCCTTCCCTGGGAGCCGTCGCCACCAGGCTGCTTTTCTTTGCTGGGCAGGGCAGAGGGGACTGCTTGCTATTAACTGCTCTGACCTGCCTTGTTGCCCCTCCAATGAGGATGTGTGTCCTACAGCAGTGAGTGACTGAGGCAGCAGCACAAGTCTGGGGGGCTGCTCCCCCACACCCTGGCTGGGTGCCCCCAGCCCTGGCTTTCCTCTTGGCAGAGGGTCAGGGCACTGTGGGGAGCTGGGGTCCAGCGTGCCCAGCGGCAGCAGCAGGATGTCCCAGGTGTCCTGGGCAGCCAAGGTACAGCAGCAAGTCTGCCGAGCCACTTGGAAAATTTGATCCATGCTAATTATGCTGAAAAAGGCCCTTCTGATAGCAAGTATGAAATGGAAGCGTAGATAATACTCATCTCTGAGTGCCATTAATCTTTAAAACTGGAACAATAAGTGAAAACACTGCAGGGCATATGAAGCAAGGTGTGATTCACATCTGCTCCTCTGTGGCCACCGCCTGATTTATTGGCACAAGGCAACTTTCCTGCACTGTTTCAACAGGGCTGCATTACATAACACCACAGACCGTTTTGCTTGCCTTTATCAATCAAATTATCTCCTCAGTGTTTTTAATGGTCTGCTGCCATTCTTCCCTGGTACAGCTCGGGAGCACAGGAGACATGTTCCCCAAACCCATGACTCTCTCCCAGTTCTCAGCCTTTCCGGAGACACCTCTTTCAGCCCGGTTGGAATACTGGCCTGTGACAGCAGGGACCAGGTTCCCCAGCCTGAGTGCACTGATGGGGCAGGGCAGGAGGGTCTCCCAGGGCCCAGGCTGCTCTGCATCCCACAGATAAGGGGATGGAGGCTCCCTTTCCATCCCTGCATGGCAGGAGCTTGCTAGTGCACCACTCGGAAGCACCCAGGGTACCTGTCCTCTCCCTGCACCACACAGACACTCACCCTCTAAGCCAGACCTCTCCAGGTTGTCTGGCACCCAGATGTACCTCATCTATCTTTGATGCCTTTCATTTTCAAATCGCTCTCTCTGGGATTCACTTTCTTTTATTTAAATTGTGGATTTGTTGAAGTGACCTTTTAGCTGACTCCAAGGAGAGGTGGGCAGCTGCTTCGCATTGCAGTCCCAGAAAGACTGCTGACCTGTGGCTTTGAACAAGTTCAAAGCATTGCTTGCCTTTTGGCCATACCCCTCAATAGAGCCTTTGGATGGATTTTTCTCCCACACTCCTGAAAAGACGTTGTCAGAGACATTTCCCCTCACAGGCTCTTTAATATTTACACTGACTTGTGAACAGCTAATATATTCCATCTTTTTTTTAGCCTTTTAAAAGCACATGCTCCTTCTCATAGTGCAGTTGGAAGAAGCAGTGGCTGCTGTGTGCAGGCTGCCTTGGAAGGCTAGGAGGACAAACAGATCGAGGGGGGAATGCAGATTGCTCTGGACCACGCTCACTTGCCTGCCTGCAGCTAATGGCACCATCCAGCAGCATCCCAGGGCAGCCACAGACCTGGAGCGGCCCTGCTGAGTCCCACGTCTCCTGCTGCAAAAGAGAGACAGTCCTTAAAACCTTCCTCTCCATACCGACTAAGCCCAAAGCTGATCACCTTGTTAGTTGGAAGACAATCCAAATGCAAAACAAAATGCTTCTAAAAACTGTCCCATAGATTGCCAAGCATCTTATAAAGCCTGGCCATGGGCTTAACTATATCAAAATCATACGGATGCTTTTTGTCAAAATCGTTCTAAACCAGGAAGGCAGCAAGCAGCTTACAACCCAGAAGTGTCATAGATGTACTTGCAAATGTTTGTCCACAATTTTGTTGATTCCAGACTGCAAGTCCAGGAGGGACTGTCAGATCCTGTGTTCTGATTGCCTGCATGCTGCCATCCATTGCATTTCACTCAGGGAACCAAAACTGAGTCCAGCAGCTCCAGCTGGGTTTTGGCATTTCAGTCCAGAGGAGGCTGAGGCACAGCAGCCTCAAGCAGGAGGTTCACGCCTGCCCAGGGCTTCAGTGATGGTAGATGAGTGCTGAGGGGAAAGACGCCTGGGTGTGACCAACAGCAAAATCGTGACCCCTGAGGCAGAAGGCAGTGAGACATCTATAGTCCTTGGCATTTTCACTTGGACATAAACTTCGCCTCAAACCTGGTGAACATATAAACCACAGACGTATGCGAGCAGAGCATAGCTAGAAATGTTGACGGAGGCTTCAGGGTACCGCTCCATAGCGTGTGTCCTGTGCCTCACTCCACGTAGTGTGAAAGGCCTCTGGGTAAGGTGCAACCTCTTGCCCCAACAAAATACATCAGGCCAACTGTTCATTAGGGCAAAAATCCTTCTTCACCTTCAGAGATGAAGGACACAGCCCCAAAGGAGGACATCTGATTATAAGCCTGCATAAGCTGCAAGTGTTACATGCCTGCTGAGGGCAATGAAAACCTCCCTGCAAAGGTGGTGGATGACCAGGGGTCCCTGGCCAGGTGGGACCGCTTCCAGTCAGGTCAGCCTTCCCACTGCATCTCTCCCAGAAGCAGGCGTCAGACCTGTTCCAGGAGGAGTCCAAGGAAGGACGAGCTGAGTCTCTCCTGTGAGCTGCTCCGGTGGTTGGTGTCCCTCTGGTCCGGGGAGCTGCTCCTCACTGATGGTCACTCTGGCCCCCCAAAGTGCAGGGCACCAGCTGCTCAGGTGCCTGTGCCAGCAGGACTGCGCAGCCCCTCGGGGCTCTCCATGGAGCTGAGCTAGAGCGGTCCCGTGACAGACAGGTCGGCAAAGAGGAGCCCAGGATAGGAAGGCCAGGAGGGGCATGCCCGGCTGGGGGTCTCCCCAGGTGCAGGCGTGGGGCTGAGGGCTGGGGCGCTGGGGCAGCGAGGGCGCAGGGGCTGTCTGCAGGGTGAAGCTAGGCTGGGGCGGGCTGGCCCGAGGTGGCCCCTTAGGTGGGCCAGCGATGAAGCACACAGCTGCGCAGAGGGGCACATTTTTTCAGTCCGTGTTGCCCTAACAAACAAATGTCCCAGGATGCAGACAATAATGTTTTTATGAGACTCTAAATTCTAAACTCAAATGCTCTTTGTAGTGGACTAATAGCCAACACGTGGCCCTTCGTCTCATGCTGAACTTTCGTGGTCCTACAGGGGAAAAAAGGGCCCTGGTGAGCATTTACACTGAGCACTTTGTTCTCACAGATTTGTAGAGTAAAGAGAATAATGTATTGAGGCTCTCAGCCCGTGCCAGTTTGGCTTCATTTGTCCTTCTGAACTTGCCCTGAGAGATAATGTTTCCTTCTAATCTGCTGCCGTCCACCTACAGCAGGGACACAGTGAATAATTCTCCCAAACAAGCCTTTATTCTTAAGAATCTATCTGGCCCTAACCCTTTCTCCCCCCTTATAGAGTAATTGTTGTGTTCATTACATGATAATAGCCCGAGCTGTATTCCAGCCCACACTTGCCATGGCCACACAAACAAGGTTCAGGCTGCACTGCTTTCAGGATAATGCTGCTCATTTGGCATTATTTGAAAGAATGTGCCAGGCATCCGAGCACCAGGCTCACTCACTTTGCCAGCCTGCCCGTGTCAGATCACAAGTCAAATACAGTGGCTTCGCTCTCCTGCAAGAAACCAGCGCATCCTCCAAAGAGCTAAGGCTTTTTTTCCCCTGCATGATAATAAATGACTGTAAGTCTTATTTCCTCTTCCTGTGCCTTCTTCCCATAGGAGTATAAGTCTCTGGTTAATGTGACAAATCTTTTCTACTCTTTTTCTGTTCAGGTATTTATGTCACCCTTTCACAATGATATTTTAATAAGCCTGTGTAAACGTCACAAATTGCCCTTTATATCTGTAGGAGATTGGAAGCTCCACGGGATGAGCAATGTACACACCGAAAGCACAAGAAACCCATTATCTTGTCTGCTCCTGGAAGCCACTCTCTAGGGGCATCTGTAATGGGTGCCCCTCTGAAAATACCCAAGGGAGGTCCCTCTGCTGTAGAGAGATACTAGTAATATCAGCGCTGGCCTCATGGTGCCTTTCAATGGGATAAAGCTAAGCCGAGGTCAGACACTGTGGTCAGGCACTGACAGGGGGCTTTGTTCCTAACTCTGCTCCTGAGCTTAAGAAATGGCTAAGGGTCACCCTCTGATACCTCCCAGGAAGGCTGGAGAAACGAAAGCCTGCAGATTGTACTGGCCTAAACCTTGGCTGACAAAGCGTTCCTTCGCTAAGGGGAGGCTGTCCGAGTCAAGTAATGACTACGATTTACTGCTAAGTAATGGGTTAGCTCAGACTGACATTTGCATTGCATGCAAGTGTCACACAGCATGCGCCAGCCGCTCAGTCTGAGCGGACGTGGCGGCACAGCATGAACACCTGCATGCATTCGTGAGCACATACATGTGCATGCAAGTATCTTCAGTAGCACGTATGCAGAGGCACGCACGCTGAACGCAATCTGTGCGGGCTGTTCCTAAACCAGTCTATGTATGGCAGGGGGGATTCTCTCTGGGAAATATAAGAAAAAAACCCTTCACGTGGACGTTCACAGACAAGCACATGTATGCAAAAACATGCAAGTATCTGCCATACACATTCACACTCAGTGTGGGTACAAGATTGCTTACATCTCAAAACAGTGGTGAAAAAAACCAGAAAGACACTGAGAAAGGCTTGGCTTCCCCAGTCTGTGCTTAGTGCCGTGCGCTGCAGCCCCCACAAACCCTTCCCTGCCCAAAACATCTGCACGTGCACGGGTAACCCCCAGCACCCTACCGCTTAGACTCTGCCCTCTTCCCAGGGCTGCTCCTGAGCTCCCAGAACTATCCAGCAAGTGTGAAATATCCCCGCACAGGACAGCTTGTTCCAAGAGAGCGGGAGCTCAGAAAACCTGAGTGGGAACGGCCGTGTCCCTTCTGCGTCGTGAGGCTGGACTCCTGCCAAATTCCTCTGCACCCACTGCCTCTATTAAATGCGTCAATCATTTCTTGGCAATGCAAGCCCCAGAGAAGAGTTGAGAGGCAACTTTAGACAGTTCAGTTGCTTTCATTAAAAGGTGAAAAATACATGCTGAGCAGGAGCTGAGAGCAGGGCTGAGCTCCGGCTGCACAGAGAGCAGGGCTGCCGAACCCTTCCCGCCGGGGAAGGGAAAGCGGCAGCAAAAGACAGTCGTGGTCACCGACTGTCAGCCTGTGAAATACCCCCTGATGTCTACTGTTCAAGGACAGCCCACAGACGCTCGCATGTGGGTCTCGGTCTTGTTGGCTGACTGGGAAAGTGGAGGGGGAGCGTCAAGGTGAAGGGGACGCAGGAGTGCCTGTGCACGGCGATGCTGGGGCGGGCAGGGGGATGGCTGTGATCTGCCCGGGACTGGACCACTCGGACAGCATCTGCTAGACTAGAAGGTGTTCCCAGCAGCATACCCGCCAGCTATTGCCAGGCAGCATACAGGGGCTGGAAGGGAATTGGCTCCCATTTCTGGAGCTGAACCCAGGGAAAAAGGCTTGGGGTGTTTGGCTCCCCACCCTCGACTCCAGCTGCAGCGGCTGGCGTGCTG
>NW_009606516.1:17687-18105 GCF_000690535.1 Cariama cristata | reverse complement strand
GCTGTGCTCTTGGGAACAGAACAGGAAAGTCAAGGTGACTCAAAGATTCCTGGCATGGGGCACAGCTGGTGCCAGCCGAGAACAGCGTGAGAGAGGAGGACAAGTGGGCAGGGACTCGCTGGAGGAGTCCGGGCAGAGAACTGTGGGGCTCAGGAGCAGGGATGAGGGGCCTGGGAACGCCCATCGAAAGTGGTCTGGGGGGGTCCTTGGGGGAAGGCCAGGAGGGGGCCAGCCTGCCGAGAGATGGCGGGTCCAGGGGCGGTGAGATCAGGAGCTGCAGTTATTCCTGTTTCACAAGGTGCAATGAAAAGGATGTTGCATGAGAACAGAGGGACTCTGTTCAGTTCAGAGAACTCAGCTCAGTTGTCCCCACAGCCCTCCGCAGCCCAGCAGGGCCAGTGGCCCAGGCCCCAGCCCG
>NW_009606516.1:16968-17589 GCF_000690535.1 Cariama cristata | reverse complement strand
CCCAGCGGGGCACTGGTGGCTAGCCCCAGCCCTGATTCCTCCTGGCCCCTGGCCAGTGCTTCCTCCACCAACAGGGATGTTCACGCTTGTGTAACTCCTGTACTCAGCTGAGTCCAGAAAACCACCTCCCTGCGTGTGGACACCAGTGTCCCAGGAGGCTCGCTCCCGGCCAGGAGCTGTTCTGCATGGGGCACCGTGCCCTGGGCAGCACGGGAGCTCATCCCTGCTCAGTCCCACTCCAGGGGCTCCTGGAGAACCCGCCGCACTCCTGCGCTGCTCCCACCCAGGCAGCTCTCATCTCCTTGCCTGCCGCTCCACTTCTTCCCTTTGCCTTTTCCTCCTCACATAATTGCTTTGATCTTCACTCCAGGGGCTCACCGTTAAAAATTAATGTTTCATGGATATTGCTGCCCATGGCTTGAAAAATGGCTTTTCTCCCCCAGGTAGTGGCTCGCACCAACTCCTGAAGGACTGTTCTGCTCCAAGTTAAACAGATGGGGACAAAACCTCTTGGGCTCCTCGTGCCTCGGTTCAAGGCAGGATGGGACCTGCTCCTACCCCGCGGAGCCGCACTGAAGGGGGGGCGCTGTGCCCACGCCATGGGGCCCAGGCTGCCTTTGC
>NW_009606516.1:16527-16943 GCF_000690535.1 Cariama cristata | reverse complement strand
CTGGGCACAGCGCTCGGTGGATCCCGCCAGCCGTGCCCGCACCCCTAGGGCTCTCCTCCGCTGCCTCCTCCGCATCAGCAAGAAAGGGGCCACGGCCGGGCTGCTGGGGCTCATTCCCCTGTGATGAGCAGCAGGGCCGGTGCAGGGTGGAGTGTGCCGTGCCCTCCACGCCCTCTCGACGGGGCTTTCCCCCCAGGTTCCTCGGCACCCAGGTGCCAGCAGCAGTGGAGACCGCTGGTTCTCTGAGCTTGTCAGAGATGCGAGCGGTGGCGATTCCTCCAGCTGCCCCAGCACCCTTGTCTCCCCTCACGGGCTGCCTTCTCCAGGCTTTGCTCTTAGCGTCAGGGGCCCGTGGAGGGCCCTGCCCCGTCTCTCGAGCTCCTCTCCCTGCCTGGTGCACCGCCTTGGCTGGGAGG